>NC_090731.1:99825973-99838473 GCF_036898095.1 Palaemon carinicauda | reverse complement strand
AAGAAAAAAGATAGCAGGAAACAAAAAAAAACAGAGGAATTTATGAAGGGGAACAAATGCAAGAAGAATGGCAGCTAGACTTGAGACACAAGATGAAAAAAAATGGCAGCTAACCATAAAGCAGAAAATGACGAGCAGATGGATTCCCGAAGGAGAGCTGATACAAGCAGAATGGCAGCTAGATGTGAAACCGAAGATGAATAGCAGAGGAATTTAAGAAGAAACACCAATGTAAACGGAATGGCAATTAGACGTGAAGCACAGATGAACACTAAAAAAATTATCTCTTGAAAATAATCAACAAAGAAGAGCAGTTATAAGAAATCAGGAATCAAGAAATCAAAGATATGATTCGACTTCAGGAAAGCCAATAAAGAATGATTTTCCACCGGAACCAAGAAACATTGGAAACAGCTGAGAACATTACAAATTGGCCTAATGTCACAACAATGTAATCACTGTGATGCTCAGAAATGGAAGAATGAGCCTCCTGGATGTTGTTGCAGTGGAGGGAATATTAGACTGCTTTTGTTACCTGAACCTCATGAATATCTGAAAAAACCTCTCAATGGAACATCCTGCCATTCAAAACATTTTCTTGTAAACATACTGCTATACAATAATGCTTTTCAGCTTGCTTCATTTGGAGCCAAAATTTAAATCTAGGTTCAAATATTATTATTATTATTATTATTATTATTATTATTATTATTATTATTATCTTTAATATTATTATTATTAGCCAAACTACAACCCTAGATGGAAAAGCAAGATGCTATAAGCCTTAGGGCTCCAACAAAGAAAAATAGCCCAGTGAGATAAAGAAATAAGGAAATATATAAATGATGTGAAAAAAAAATATCAGTAAATCATTCTAATGACATTAACGACGTCAAAACAAATTTGTCATATATAAACTATAAAAAGACTTATGTCGGCCTGTTCTACATAAAAACATTTGCTGCAACTGTAAACTATTGAATTTCTACTGATTCAACTACCCGATTAGGAAGATCATTCCACAACTTGGTCACAGCTGGAATAAAACTTCTAGAATACTGTGTAGTATTTGGTGGAGAAGGCCCTATTAATAAAATTATTGCTTGCCTAGTATTACGAACAGGATGAAACTGTCCAGGAAGTTCTGAGTGTAGAGGATGGTCAGTAATATAAAAATCTTATGCAACATGCATATTGAACCAATTGAACGACGGTGCCAAAGATTAATATCTAGATCAGGATCAAGAAATTTAATAGAACGTAAGTTCCTGTCCAAAAATTAAGATGAGAATTAGCAGCTGAAAACCAGACAGGAAAGCAATACTCGAAACAAGGTAGAATGAATGAATTAAACCAATTCTTCAAATAGAACGATCACCGAAAATCTTAAAAGACTTTCTCAATAAGCCAATTTCTTGTGCAATTGAAGAAGACACAGACCTAATGTGTTTCTCAAAAGTAACTTTGCTGTCAAGAATCGTACCTAAAATTTGAAAATAATTATACAAGGTTAAAGAATCATTATCAATGCTGAGATCTGGATGTTGAGGAGCCACTGTCCTTGACCTACTTGCAATCATACTTTGAGTTTTGTTAGGATTCAACTTCATACACAATAATTTGCACCATGCACTAATTTTAGCTAAATCTCTATTAAGGGATTCAGCGACCGCAGATCGACATTCAGGAGATGGAATTGATGCAAAGAGATCAGCATCATCTGCATATGCAACAAGCTTGTTTTCTAGGCCAAACCCCATTTCATGTGTATATGGTATGAAAAGTAATAGGCCAAGAACACTACTCTGTAGAACACCAGATATCACATTCCTATACTCAATTTGGTGCCCATCAACCACAACTCTTTGAGATCTATTACTTAAAAATTCAAAAATAATGCTAAGAAACCACCCACCCAATACCAACTGTTTCAGTTTGAAAACGAGGGCCTCATGATTAACACGGCCAAAGGCAGCACTAAAATCAAGGCCAATCATACGAACTTCCTGACCAAAGCATTCGAGATTGTAAAAATGGCCTCATATGGTCCAAGATCTTTACGAAAACCAAATTGCAAACTAGGGTAACCCAGATATTTTATATATATATATATATATATATATATATATATATATATATATATATATATATATATATCTCTCTATATATATATATATATATATATATATATATATATATATATATATATATATATATATACATATACATATACATATACATATACATATACATATACATATATATATATATATATATATATATATATATATATATATATATATATATATATATATATATATATATATATACTATATATATATATATATATATATATATATATATATATATATATATATATATATATATATATATATATATATATATATATATATATATATATATATATATATATATATATATATATATATAAATATAATCATCATCACCATCTCCTTCTACGTCCAATGACAGGAAAGGCATCGATTAGATTTCGCCAGTCGTTTCTATCTTAAGCTTTTAATTCAATACTTCTCTATTCCTCATCTTCATCTTCACACATCAAAATCATCAGCCATTTAGGCGTGAGTCTTCCAACTATTCTAGTATTCTGCGGAGACCAGTTAAATGTTTGTTGAACTAATCTCTTTTGAGGAGTGTGAAAAACAGGCCCAAACCATTTCTACCTACCCTTCCCTATGATCTCATCCACATATGGTACTCGGAAAATCTCGCTTATAGTTTTATTTCTAATATTGTCCTGCCATTTAACCCCGAATACCGTTCTGATGGCTTTGTTCTCAAATCTTCTATATCATCTTCATTTGCATATTCCGTTCTCATCATCTCTTTCTTTTATTTATCTTCAGCCTAACCACCTGTGTTATTTCATATATTCTGGTAAACAAAGATTGTGAATCATGTGGTGTTCTCGTAATAAAGACAGTGTCCTCAGTATACTCTACGTCACCTACTTTTATATTACAGTCCTAACCTTCTCCACCATCTCCAACTGTTCTAGGACTTACAAAATCCATGAAAATGATGAACATCATCATCGTCATTATCTCCTCCTATGTCAATTGACACAAAGGGCCTCATTCAGATTTCGCCAGTCTTCACAATCTTGAGTTAATAATTCAATACTTTTCCATTCATCAACTTTTACTCAATGTCTCTTAGTCCTCAGCCATGTAGGCCTGGTCTTCGAACTCTGCTTGTGCCTTGTGGAGCCCAGCTAAATGTTTTGTGAACTGATCTCTTTTCGCGAGTGCGAAGAGCATGCCAAAATCAACTCCATCAACTCTTCATCATGATATCATCCACATATGGCACTCGAGTAATCTCTCTTTTAGTATCATTCCTAATCCTGTCCAGCCATTTAATTCCAAATATCCTTTAGAAGGCCTTCTTCTCATTTCTGCTAAATCTTTTGGAGATTGTTCCATTATCATACCATGACTCATGACCATATAGTAACACCGTCATCACTAAACTGATATATAGCCTGATTTTTTATGTAATTTCAGAGAATTTGATTTGGTTTTTTTTTTCAATATTTCACCTAACTCTAATTCTAAAGACCCTATATAGGAGATCATAGTTCCTAGATATATAAATTATTTTACCTCATTAATCCTTTCTCCTTCCAATGATATTTCATCTTCCATCGCATACTCCGCTCTGATGATCTCTGTCTTTCTTCTATTTATCTTAAGGCCAATCTCGTGTAATATTTCATGCAATCTAGTAAGCAAGCATTGCAAATTCGGTGGTGTTCTGCTAATAAGGACAACACCATCAGCATATTTTAGGCGAGCTGATTTCCTATTACCGAGCCAGCCCAATCTTTTTCCCTCATCTCCGACTGTTCTACGCATTATAAAATCAATGAGGATGAAAAACAACATAGGTAACAACACTTTCCCTTGGCGTACTCAGCTTTTCACTTGAAATTAATTTGATAGGGCTCGACTAATATTAACTTTGTACTCGCTCTACTCATGAACAGACTTAATCAAATTCCCATATTTAAGAGGAATTCAATGATAATGCAGGACTCTCCACAAAATTGGTTGGTGCACACTATGAAAGGCTTTTTCATAGTCCACGAATGCCATTAAATGTGGATTTCGATACTCGACGCATTGCTTTACTACATGTCTTATAATGAGAATTTGGTCAGTACATCTTCTACCTTTTCTAAATCCTGCTTTTTCATCTCTAAACTTTTAATCAATCTTCCTCTCTAGTGGCTTTAGAATAAGCAAACTATATATTATCATGATATGTAACACGTGTTATGCCTCTGTAATTATTGCAATCCACCATGTCTTATTTTGGGCCAATTTTACCAATACGCTGAATTCCCATTCATCAGACTTTGCTTTTTCATGCCGCATTGTACAAAATAATCTTGTAAATATTCTGGTGGTCACTTCATTTTCGGCTAGTATCATCTCAGCAGTTATTCCATCCTAATCAGGGATAGCTTCGACTTAAAACACGCTGATTAAATTTGTGGGCACATCAAATTCTTCATCAGATTAAGGTTTACAAATCAAATTATTTCGTTCATATCTTTTATTTTTGACCCCAATATAAGTGTTCCATCAAGTGTTGCCTTCCTTCATCTTATGTTGTTGGTACAAATTCATCACTCTTTTTGATGGGTATATGCTTCTTCTTTTCCCCCTTAGAGATATCATTTATAGTTTTATCAGTAATTCTTACACCATAGCCACTCCCTGAATTTATAGTTTTGTTAGCAGCATCTGTTTTTGTCTAAATATTCTCCCCAGTCATTCCTGGCTTTTCTTTTGATTTTACTATCAATACTGGAATACTTAACATGCTCTACCCTGTAGGTTTCACTACTTCCTATAAAACGTTCAACGATCAGTTTGTGTCTTTGTCTGCTTTTTATAGTATCCCAAGTATTATTTGATATCCATGGCTTTCTCTCAATTGCATGCCAGAAAACCTCTCTTCCAAATGACTGATATGTGTTCTTGATATCACACCATTCTTCATCGTTTGTCTTCTCTTCATCTTTTAAAGTTTCTAAGACTGTATATAGATTCCTATATTAAATTGCAAATGTTTTTCTGTGCTCATCTCTAGAAGCTTAGTTGTATGAAACCTAGGTATTCTTTCGACTTTTCTGTTGAGTGCTTTCAATTTCAATTTCAGTGCGGTAATGAGGACCTGGAGACCACTACTATTTTTTGCAAATTTATAGCTTCTTACATTTTCATAGCCATCCTTCTCACTTTATTCATGGATATGTGATCTATTTGATTTTTTTTTATTTGCCACATGGTGAGGTCCATGTATATCTGTGGATGTCCTTGTGCTGGAAAACAGTGCATCCAATGACAAGGTGCTTGTTGAACAGAAACTTATGAAATTGCTCCATTTTCATTTGAACTTCGCCAAGACCCTCAGCACCCACCACATTCCCTATACCTTGATTATTCCTTCCAACTTTGGCACTGAAGTCACCAATCTCAATTTTCATATCTCTCTCTGGTATCTCATATATACCACTCTGTAGTTCTTTATAGTATTCATCCTTCCTTTCTTCGGGGGAATCACTTCTAGGAGCATAGTTAACTATAATTCTCATATTGCATTGCTTTGATTTAAACATTGGAAGTAAAAATCTACTATTTATAGATCTCCACTCAGTGAAAGCCTTTTCTGCTCTAGGTGTCATCATCATTCCTGCCCTATCTCTTCCAAATCTATAAGTTCTTTCTATATATACACACACACACACACACACACACACACATATATATATATATATATATATATATATATATATATATATATATATATATATATATATATATATATATATATATATATATATATATATATATATATATAATTAATGGCATTTGCGCTTCTAGAAAGCTTGAGGTTTAGCAGAAAGGCGAAAGAAAGCAGATACTTCAGCATTTGGACAGTTTATTGGCTAAGCTTTCGGGAACAACATTTCCCATCATCGGAGCTAAAAAAGGAATGTAAAACAAATATCAATAGACATTACGTTAGTCAATGAAATTCTGTTAAAAAGGCAAGAATTATAACAAATACATCGAAATACTTAAAAGATGAAGTGGATGAAATATACTAAAAAATGATAAATTAAACCATATAAATCAAATTAAAAATTAAAACATTAAAACATTAAATGAATGCTATAGGAAAAGGGCAATATCAAAATCAGAACAAATACACAGAAAATTTTAAAGAAGAATTCACAAAACATCATAGATATGGGAATCAAAACAATAATACACAGAAATAAACTGGAATTAAAGAAAAGAAATAAAAAAAAACAGAAAAAATAAAATAAACTCTGGATAAGAAAAAAACACACCTAGTATGGAAAAAAAATCCAAGACTGAGACATGTAAGAACGGGGAGGTTCAGACGTTAGAGCATGTAAGTAATGGTTTGAAGAATAAGTGGGAAAGTCGTTAGGCAATATGTAAAGGAACAGAGGTTGTTGAGTGATTGAGAGTAGGGGATAGCTGTTTAATGAAAAGTGATTCTAGGGTAGGTAGAGAATAGCTATTGGGTGATTGGGCTAGTATTTTGAAATTAGAATAGTTAATTAATTGCTTGCATTCTTGAGCGTGATTACGTATGGAAGAAAATTCTTTTTTATTTAAAATACAACCTGTACGGTGACTGACTCCTCTATGAGAGTCAATGCGGATCCTCAAGAGACGGCTGGAACAACCAATATAAGTTCCTAAATTACATTTAGGACAATTGTATAAATAAACAATTGAGGACCGCATCAAATCTGGTAGAGTGTCTTTGAATGTGAACATGCTGCCTATGGATAGTGGATTTTTTAATACAAACTTAAATTTAACAGGAGGATACAAATTAGAAAGAGCTTTATCAAGTTTACATTTAACATTTTTATAGTTATATATAAATGGTAGAGACACATACATTTGCTTCTTTGGTACGTTTACTACGGTGGCTTTCGGAATAAAAAAAGTTATCTAAAAACCGTTTTGTAAATTTATCAAACACGTCACATGGATAACAGTTCCTAATAAAATATGATTTTAAAAATTTAATTTCCTCGTGGAATCTACCCCAATCTGAAGAAAGATTAAAAGCTCTAAAAATTAATGTTTTACATGAGTTTACTTTAAATGAAATCGGACAGTGACTAAAAAAGTTTAACCCAAGTCCTGTAAAAGTTTGGTTTCTAAAAAGGCCAGTACTAAATGCACCATTACAACGTGAAATCTTAATATCTAAAAAGGAAAGTTGATCATTATGTTCGGAGTCCAACGTGAACTTAATATTTGAATGAAATGAGTTTATGTACTCTAAAAACAAAGTGGCATGATGTCTATCTCTAAAAAGAACAAATGTATCATCGACATAACGTCTATAAAATAGGGGTTTAAAGGACACAGGGCACTGATCAATGAACAACTTTTCTAGGTGGCACATAAATATATTTGCAAAGGTAGGGCCCAAGGGAGAACCCATTGCCATACCATCGACCTGTTTGTAGACTTTGTTATTGAAAATAAAGAAAGTTTCTGTTACGGCAAGTTCAAGTAATTTTCTAAAAGAGTTAACGTTAAAACCATGAAATGAGGAAGTCGGGTTGGGAAATTGTCAAGTTAAAATAATGTCTATTGTTTCTGATAGTGGAATATTAGTAAATAAAGAGGTAACATCATAACTGACCATAAAACTATTGGGATCTTGCTGGAGAATATGAGGTACAAACTGATATGAGTTTTGCTAGGTGTAAGCATTGGAAGTGAGATCACTGAGTAAAGGGATTAAGAATTTAGCTATACCAAAATTAGCGGAGTTGTAAGCAGCTAGAATGGACGCAATGGTATGTCAGCTTTGTGAACCTTGGGTAAACCATATAAAACACTGAAGGATGAACCAGTGCTGTACAAGGAACGGTATGTTTCTTCTGATAAAAAGGATTCATCTTTGAGTTGTTTAAGGTTACGATTGATTTTGTCTTCTACTTTATAAATCAAACTAAATTCTGGAGACCCAATTTCACAAAATTTACTGTTGTCTGAAAGAATGTGAAGCATTTTGTCGGTGTAATCCTGTTTATTGAAAAGCACCACACCTTTACCCTTATCAGGGCGACACAAAATGATATCACTACGTAGTGATAAAGACTTTAGAATATTAAAATCTTCTTTCTTGAAAAATGGAAACCATGTAGGTGACTTTAAAGAGGCATAAGCTTCATGGGCAATATTTTGAACTGATTGACGGGCTTTTTCTAGACTATTATGAGAAGGGAGTTTCCGAATATTACTAAAAAACATCTCAAACGGTAAGAAAAACTTAGAGAAACTCGGTCGGAAATTAGGAAGACAAAACTCCAACCCCAAAGAGAGCAAAAATTCTTCCTTTTTGGAAAGGGTATAGTCTGAAAAATTAAAAATTACATCCCTAGGAGCAAGGAACTTCGGCCTTTCAATACCCAGTTTCGAAAGTTTACGTTCATGTACTGATTTTGTGTCGGAAATAAACTTAGACAAGTTACGTTTTATAAGACATTTAAAATACATTTTATCAAGTAAAGATAATTGTTCATAAAAGGATGACGTTATAGATGAAACGTGGGACTGTAAACGGGTAACAGATTTTGTTTTTAGAATAATTTCCATATCCAAGAGTTTTAAAACGGCAGACCTGTAAAAATTAGTATCATAAAGAGAAGAACGATAAAGTTTAAATTTCACAAAATTGGGAACAATGTTACTCATCTTGCAATGCAAAAGAAATTCCTGGTCCAGTTCAGCCTTCTTCAGTTTCTTCGTGGAGGATTCAAGTTGACGGTAGAGTCTGACTGTAGATCCATCGTATTTGCGTCGTAAGTAATTAATGGCATTTTCGCTTCTAGAAAGCTTGAGGTTTAGCAAAAAGGCGAAGGAAAGCAGATACTTCAGCATTTGGACAGTTTATTGGCTAAGCTTTCGGGAACAACATTTCCCATCATCGGAGCTAAAAAAGGGATGTAAAACACATATTAATAGACATTACGTTAGTCAATGAAATTCTGTTAAAAAGGCAAGAAATTATAACAAATACATCGAAATACTTAAAAGATGAAGTGGATGAAATATACTAAAAAATGATAAATTAAACCATATAAATCAAATTAGAAATTAAAAAATTAAAACATTAAATGAACGCTATAGGAAAAGAGCAATATCAAAATCAGAACAAGTACACAGAAAACTTTAAAGAAGAATTCACAAAACATCATAAATATGGGAATCAAAACGATAATACACAGAAATAAACTGGAATTAAAGAAAAGAAATAAAAAAAACAGAAGAAATAAAATAAACTCTGGATAAGAAAAAAACACACCTAGTATGGAAAAAAAATCCAAGACTGAGACATGGAAGGACGGGGAGGTTTAGACGTTAGAGCGTGTAAGTAATGGTTTGAAGATTAAGTGGGAAAGTCGTTAGGCAATATGTAAAGGAACAGAGGTTGTTGAGTGATTGAGAGTAGAGGATAGGTGTTTAATGAAAAGTGATTCTAGGGTAGGTAGAGAATAGCTATTGGGTGATTGGGCTAGTATTTTGAAATTAGAATAGTTAATTAATTGCTTGCATTCTTGAGCGTGATTACGTATGGAAGAAAATTCTTTTTTATTTAAAATACAACCTGTACGGTGACTGACTCCTCTATGAGAGTCAATGCGGATCCTCAAGAGACGGCTGGAACAACCAATATAAGTTCCTAAATTACATTTAGGACAATTGTATAAATAAACAATTGAGGACCGCATCAAATCTGGTGGAGTGTCTTTGAATGTGAACATGCTGCCTATGGATAGTGGATTTTTTAATACAAACTTAAATTTAACAGAAGGATACAAATTAGAAAGAGCTTTATCAAGTTTACATTTAACATTTTTATAGTTATATATAAATGGTAGAGACACATACATTTGCTTCTTTGGTACGTTTACTACGGTGGCTTTCGGAATAAAAAAAGTTATCTAAAAACCGTTTTGTAAATTTATCAAGCACGTCACATGGATAACAGTTCCTAATAAAATATGATTTTAAAAATTTAATTTCCTCGTGGAATCTACCCCAATCTGAAGAAAGATTAAAAGCTCTAAAAATTAATGTTTTACATGAGTTTACTTTAAATGAAATCGGACAGTGACTAAAAAAGTTTAACCCAAGTCCTGTAAAAGTTTGTTTTCTAAAAAGGCCAGTACTAAATGCACCATTACAACGTGAAATCTTAATATCTAAAAAGGAAAGTTGATCATTATGTTCGGAGTCCAACGTGAACTTAATATTTAAATGAAATGAGTTTATGTACTCTAAAAACAAAGTGGCATGATGTCTATCTCTAAAAAGAACAAATGTATCATCGACATAACGTCTATAAAATAGGGGTTTAAAGGACACAGGGCACTGATCAATGAACAACTTTTCTAGGTGGCACATAAATATATTTGTAAAGGTAGGGCCCAAGGGAGAACCCATTGCCATACCATCGACCTGTTTGTAGACTTTGTTATTTAAAATAAAGAAAGTTTCTGTTAGGGCTGCTTACAACTCCGCTAATTTTGGTATAGCTAAATTCTTAGTCCCTTTACTCAGTGATCTCACTTCCAATGCTTACACCTTGCAAAACTCATCTCAGTTTGTACCTCATTCTCCAGCAAGATCCCAATAGTTTTATGGTCAGTTATGATGTTACCTCTTTATTTACTAATATTCCACTATCAGAAAAAATAGACATTATTTTAACTAGAATATTTCCCAACCCGACTTCCTCATTTCATGGTTTTAACCATGGATAGGTACGCTCCTCGGACACCCCTTTAAGGGTATACTCGGTCGCGAACGACCACGATTCCGAAAAAAATTCAGGAAAAATTTAGTTATGCATCAATCTGTATTGTTTGACTTGCTAAAAATACTTCAAAGATTGCTAAAAACTACTGAAAATATAAATGATACCCATCTACAAAATAACTATTTATTGGAAATATATAAAAAATTTAAGTATACAAAAAAAAGACTTGACGTAAATATTCACAAAAAATAGAAATATACATATACACATAAATCCCTTTAGGGACACCTTCTTAGATGGCAAAGCAACAGATTGTAATTGCTGGAAATGAGTTGGACCCATAGAAGTCAAGATCTGAAATGAGAAAAAAAGGGTAACTTTTTTTGGCCAAAAAAACTTGTCCAAATTTCATGAATTTTTTTGGGTACCCAAATGAAATAGGAAGAGGCTAATTTTTTTTTATAGAATAAACTCATATTATCCTAGAACAGAAATAAAATGTGCACTAAGATGTAATTTACTGTTATATCAGGGGCGAAATCTAAAGGTAATTTTTGACGGCCTAGTTTCACAATGTAAATATCTTATGAAAATCATTGTATCTCCTATAAAATATGATATCTATGCATTAAAATATACCAAAATATCACGAATTCTATACAGAACAAGAATATATAGAGATATGCCAACTTACCTTTCGGGTATGTCAACAAAATGGCCGCAGACCGCAACAACTCTTACAGCCCAATCTACCACTTGAAATGAAGAATGGGGTTGCAAACTCCATATTATAATCAAAATCTCTTTTTAAATCCATTAGAAGTGTGATGATGACATCCATGCCGAGGGAATACTGCCTGCTGGCCATTATTGAAGATAAATTCAAAATAAATAGAAAAAAATCAAATTTGCAAAAAATAAAAGAAATTCAGAAATTAGCATTTGAGGGAAAATGGACCTCATGGCAATATATGGCATCTAAGCCAAAACCAATGTCATGCAAGTGGTAGACACACCATCCATCCACACTTTCCAACTATAAAGAACCAAACAAGTATCAACACTGTTCGACAATTTATAATTATGTAATAACTTTGCTGTTTGATCACTTACCCCTATAAAGGTATGTCAGGGTCAAGGTCGACCCCTGGGGGGGGGGGGGGTAAAAAAACGGGGAAGGAGGGAAGTTAGACGAAAATCAGTCTTAAAGCAGACGATGGCATGTAGACTAGTCACCCCTTGCAGGTCGATCACTTCCATATTCGAGACAGCTGATGATTTATGGGGAAAAAACAGGTTTTGAAAATGCTGTAGGGGTCGCATACGACCCATCATACCTTTCCAGGGTTTAACGTTAACTCTTTTAGAAAATTACTTGAACTTGCCGTAACAGAAACTTTCTTTATTTTCAATAACAAAGTCTACAAACAGGTCGATGGTATGGCAATGGGTTCTCCCTTGGGCCCTACCTTTGCAAATATATTTATGGGCCACCTAGAAAAGTTGTTCATTGATTAGTGCCCTGTGTCCTTTAAACCTCTATTTTATAGACGTTATGTCGATGATACATTTGTTCTTTTTAGAGATAGACATCATGCCACTTTCTTTTTAGAGTACAT
>NC_090731.1:99818473-99820973 GCF_036898095.1 Palaemon carinicauda | reverse complement strand
CACAATATCAAAAATAAAGAATAATTTTTATTCTAGAACCGTCAATGCAACATCCAACCATATGGAAACATGATGCAATCCGTAGCATTTGTCATACAGCATACCTTTTAATAACATCTAATAGGATTTATTAACCAAACTATGTGAAATGAAAATTTATATCTTTAAAATGATGTAAATTTACTTATACGGAACTGAATGAGAATATAACTGAATTAATGACAAAAGGCTTATGTTATTCACATATTTTTACTAAATTCTACATGAGTGGAACTCAGCTTATGAGCTCGCTGTATATCTCTTAAATACATAAATGAAATAAGTGAATAAAATATAGACATTTGTTTGACTACCTTCATTGGGACACACACAAAGACACACATACAAAGACACACACACACACACATACACACTCACACACATACACACACACACACATATATATATATATATATATATATATATATATATATATATATATATATATATATATATATATATATATATCTTGAAAAGGTTCCACAATGATGTAAGACGTGTTTAAAAACTTGGTGTATATTTGTAGATATTACAAAAAATGTTTAGAGCTTTCGTCCATCATCTGTGGACTTGGTCACTAAAATGTTTATAAAATTACAAGTCAGGTACTGATATAAGGAAAAACAGAAATACATAAACAATTCAAATACATAGCCATATAGTTAGAAAAGATTAAAATCAATTACAAAAGATTTCAGGTTGTTGGGCCTTTGTCCTTTCCAAAATTCTTTGAGATCTTCTGGGTGGTATGTTACGATGGTCACTAACCAATTCGACGTTTTGGTAGTTGTGGTCGTTTGTCACTTGCACTGTCTGTGGAGGATGCACCTGTGAAGGAGGGACAGAGTAGGAAGCATCTCTTATCATGGCACATATATTCCTGCTGTTACGAATTTTGCTTCTCCTACATATTTCTTCACTGATGTTTTCCTCTTCTACTATTCCCCTGTTACCCTCAAAAGTCTTGTTCAAAGAGATCAGAGCACCTTCTATCGTTCTCCTGATTGCCTTGTCACGACACCTGTAAACAATTTCTGCCTTGTTAAAGGCTATTGTATGACTTTTCTCCTAAGTATGTCGGGCTATGGCACTATAGTAGGTCCCCGATCTGCAAGCTGCAATATGTTCCCTTTTCCTCTCTTCCAACGAGCGGCCGCTCTCCCCGATGTAGCATTCCTCACAATCCTTACATGGAATCACATATACTCCTATCTCACCATCATCTTACCTGGGTTGTTATTAATCAGTTTCTTCCTGGGGGTATTCTCTTACTGAAAAACGATATTATAACCCGGTGTCTCCCTACACAAACCAAGAGAGTAATTGGCGAGTTCTTTGTTGTAGGGAAGCAGCAGAGATGTTTTAAAATCAGGCTTATCATTTTTGTCAAGGGGATTAAAATATATCTTTCTAGTTTTTTTGTGACAATTTTCGATAAAATATTTAGGGTAACATAACTTCCTAAAACTGTGTATTAAAAACCTAATTTCTTTATCAACATAAATAGGATCACATAGACGATATGTTCGGATAAACAGATTTGTTAAAACATTTGATTTAACTTTAGCATCATGATATGAAAAAAAATGAATGTATGACTTGGTGTGTGTGCTCTTTCTAAAAACAGAAAATTTTAGAAGACCTATTGACGTTATCTCTGTGAACTATCAAGTCGAGAAAAGGTAATTGATTATCAGTTTCTCTTTCCACAGTAAATTTTATGGAGGGTACATAGCCATCCAGTAAATTTAAAAACCTTCTAAAAGCCTCCTCATTATGTTTGTATATAATAAAAATATCATCCACATACCGTACCCATATTTCAGGTTTTATTTCTCTTGGTAATTTGTTAACATATAACTTCTCAAAAAACTCCATACATAGGTTGGCCAGGACCGGGGATAGGGAAGAACGCATTGAGACTCCCATCTTTTGTTCATAAAATGAACATTCAAATTCAAAAATAGTAGATTCTACTGATACCTTAATTAGCTCACAAAACTTACCTATAGGCAAAGGTGGTTTAAAAATGCCATCTTCGGCGAGTTTAGTGAGATTTTCCAGCACAAAGTCAAGGGGTACATTTGTAAACAAAGAGACTATATCTAAGCTGTACATTCGACCCACATACTCCCTTTTCTTGATCTTTTCTAAGAAATCAGCATTATGCTTTAAGTGAGAATCAGAGATGGTACCCATCAATTCACCAAGAATCTTAGCCAACCATGTAGATAAATCAGTCTGTGGGGTGTTACAGCTAACTACTATAGGTCTTATCGGGATACCTACTTTATGTATTTTCGGTGTACCATAGAAATAACTAAATGAAGGTAACCTTCTGGTTAGTTTACTATAAACAATATCTTTAGTCTCCTTACTTGCCCCGTTGTTAACAACCGATTTTATTCTCCTATTAAATTCAGA
The DNA here is from genome assembly GCF_036898095.1 of Palaemon carinicauda. Lineage (NCBI taxonomy): Eukaryota > Metazoa > Arthropoda > Malacostraca > Decapoda > Palaemonidae > Palaemon > Palaemon carinicauda. The sequence goes on along the minus strand of NC_090731.1, from coordinate 99,818,510 downwards.
TTGAATGTATTTAATTGAAGGTGTTTTCGTTAGCTTA
>NC_090731.1:99805973-99810973 GCF_036898095.1 Palaemon carinicauda | reverse complement strand
AGCCGACAGCTGGGCAGGTGGAGGTTCTCTGGTTTTTGGCTACTGTCGGCGGGCATGGATTTTATTACCTTTGCCTGCCGGCAGTGGAAACACAGTCCGAATCTACTGGCCACTACGATTAGCGGCCGGCAGCCGGGTATTAGTGTTTGCAGACGTCGGCTGGCAATGATTGCCGGCCGGCACACAGTCGCGAATCAGTGGGCTGCCGCCTATTAGTTAAAGATAGTATATCTTTGAACTATACACGGGTAGATGCCGGCGGGCACGTGCAGGCGCATGCCGGCACGTACCGGCGCGTGCTAGCCGGCACAACAGCATGCGATGTACAGTAGTTGCTGTATTCGTAGTGTAGTACACACTGCATTAGCAGAAACTGCTGTACAGAGCTTGTGATAACACTAAAGTTCTTCATCATACTTAATGTTATCTTGTACAGCCTTTTGTTGAGACCGTACAATATATAGAAAGTAAGTTCTTTCTGTATTCTTTCTATCCCGTATATTAAAACTTTATCTCAAGGTGTGAACTACACCTTAAATTTACGTTTAGGAAATTACATAAGGTATTCTAGAATAGAATTAACCTTAGTTTTAATATCTCGGGAGGTTTCAGCAATTGACTGGACTGGAAATACAAGTATGTGTCTTTCCTTCTTTCTTTTATAGCTTTTCTATATAAGCTAAATGTCTCAATATAAGTGAAAGCCTTCACTTGATACTCATGGATTTTTCTTCTCTTTTTAAAGGAGGACCATCCGAAGTGCGGGAGTGTGTTCTGTAATGTCCGCAGTAAGAACCTCTGTGGACATGAATATTGCAGGAGGCACGCAGTATGCGCAGCCTCCAGAGGTGATCTCCGCTATTGGGACCCTCAGGTTTGTACAGTTTGTTCTAACCTGATTACCGAGGCTTTTGACGACTCTAAGTCAACGGGGTCAAGGCATGCTGCCAGGGAAACGTTACGATCCTGGGTGAGGGGTTTTCAGAAAAACACCTCAGGTCCCTACCTTCCAAATGAGAAGATGAGGGCCTACCTTTTCCTTAAAGCATCTGCTGATGCAATCATCCCCCAGCCTCAGGTGGAGATACCAACTGCTCAGAGTCCGGTAGATTCTGAAGTCTCAGCCGCCCTTCAAGACATCCAATTGGACGATAGGATGTCGGAGGTGTCGGATTCTACTGAGAAGGACCTTCTAGGAGAGGGTCAGGAAAAGGAGAGCTGTTCCAGGCTCCTCAAGTAGAAGAGGAAGAAATCGATGAAGTGTTGGTTACATCAGTTCCGGACCCCGAGAGAGAGAGAAAGCTTGATCACCAGTTGAAAATCAGGGAAAGTAACAAAGAGACATTCCTAAGTGGGAATATGAAAGTGAAAGAACCTATTCCGTATACATCGTCTGCTATCCCAGATGAACTGGGAAGGACTCTTTCTTTCATTGTTGAGATGATCCAACAAATTCAAAGGAAGAATGATGAGAAGGAATCTGCAATGAAACTGGAGTTACGTAGACTTGCAGCATCATGTGGGCCCCAGAAGCCGAACACATGCCAATGACAACCGGGAAGATCGTGATCTCAGAAAAGTTGGGAGCAATTCGCCTGGAAGAAGTGGAATTCTGGCCAAACAAAGATTCTTATCCGGACTGCTATGTCCGTCTTAGGAAGGAGCCAGCCTCAAAGGAGGAGATGTAGGTCATAGTTTTTTACCATAGTAAAGCTCAGACGTTACTAGCGAGCTCAATGAAAGAGAGGGGCTTCACTAACTCAAAGGTGCCCACCTTGAGTAAGAAGCTTCCCTCCTTTGTGACCTCTCCTACCAGAGCCTTTCCCTTCTTGGAAAAGGGATATAAGGCAGCCTTAAAGGCGGTAGAGGCAGGGAAACCATGCTCCTCCATGGAGGAGTGCAAGCCGTTATCTCTGACCTTGCCCTTGGACGAAGAAGACTGGAAGGACGTACACCTTACCTTCTCAGTCGGGAAGCTGGAAGCTGATATTGCTGAACGCCAGTTCAGTGAGGCACTTCCAAAACTGTCGGAGGTTCTCTTGCGTTGAGAGCAAGAGACTAAGGAAAGACTTGCGGCATCGATGTCATTGCAAACGACACTAGAAACAATGGCAAGTGACCCAAAGATCCAGGACATGTTCATGATTGTGGCCAAAACCCATCTGGCCACAGTTACGAAGGATCTCTATAGCTTTATTAAAGCTAGGAGAGCCTGTAGAGAGTTCGTGTTCGCCTCGGCTGCGGTGAGGCACGAACCAAGGAAACTGATCTCCTCTTGTATTTGGGGTAAAGACCTCTTCCCCAATGAAGTGGTTAAAGAGGTAGTAGACAAGGCCGCCACAGAGAATAGGAACCTTCTCAAAAAGTGGGGCTTAGATCTCAAGAGAAAGTCTTCTCCGGATGGGGGTCCCCAACCCAAGAGGAAGACAAAAAGGCCTAGGCCATCCTCTCGGCCAGCTAAACCCTACCGACAGCAACAACAACTTCCTGTGACTGCGGTGCTTCAGATAGTGGCACAACCTCCAACCACGTACCAGCTGGTACCTCAACAAGTGGCGACAGAGTCGCCAGTTTTTAACCCAGCCTTCGAAAAGCAGACTTCTTCCTTTCATTCAAGAGCTAGAGGAACAGCCAGAGGTTCTTCTAGACGCCCTTCAAGAGGAAGGGGATACAGGGGAGGACGTGGTCAAGGAGGCAAGGCCTCGGGTCCACAACAGCAGAAGTAAGATACTTCCAGTAGGAGGGAGACTACAGCTATTTAGGGATCGCTGGACCTTCGATCCCTCGGCCCACAGCCTAATTAAAAATGGACTAGGTTGGATCTGAAGCAGTCCTCCACCTCAATTTCCTCAATTTTTCCAACACTCATCCCCCGTTCTGGAAGAATATGTCCGAGAACTCTTAGACAAAAGAGTAATTCGGAAAGTTAAGTCCATAAAATTCCAAGGAAGGCTTTTTTGTGTTCCAAAGATGGACTCAGTAAAAATCAGAGTTATTCTAGACTTGTCGCCACTCAACAAGTTCATAGTGAACTACAAGTTCAGAAGCTCACGCTTCAGCACATAAGGTCCCCACTGCCCAGAAGGGCATATACTGTCTCTATAGACTTGTCTGACGCTTATCGGCACGTTCCAATTAATCGTCACCTCTCCTCCTACCTAGGCTTCAAGTTACATAGAAAACTTTACGCCGTCCATCAATTATGCCTGAAGGGTGTCAAAGTAGTAACCTACTTGGACGACTGGCTGGTGTGGGCAGCATCCAGGACAGAATGCATGCAAGCTTCTAAGATAGTGACCCAGTTCCAGGAACATTTGAGATTCAAGATCAACATCAAAAAGTCTCGTCTTTTTCCAGCTCAAAAATTTCAGTGGTTGGGAATCCACTGGAATTTGGAGTCAAATCAGCTTTCCATTCCTAGTAAGAAGAGGAAAGAAATAGCAGGATCTGTCAAGAGACTATTGAAATCCAAACGGATATCAAGACGCGAACAAGAGAGAGTCCTGGGCTCTCTACAGTTTGCTTTGATAACAGATCCAGTGCTAAGAGCACAGCTTAAGGATGCAACAGGAGTCTGGAGAAAATATACATCAAACGCACGAAGAGATCTAATAAGACCACTACCGACTCGACTGCGAACGCTTCTCAAGCCGTGGTCCAAGGCCAAGCAATTGAAGAAATCAATACTTCTTCAACCTCCTCCCCCATCAGTAACTATCCACACAGACTCTTCAAATGAAGGCTGGGGAGGCCACTCTCATCAGACGAGAGTCCAAGGAGTTTGGTCCAATCTTTTCAAGTCATTTCACATCAACTTTCTAGAAGCCACGACAGTACTTCTGACACTGAAGAAAATTTCTCCTCGCCACTCGACCCACATAAGACTGGTTCTAGACAGCGAGGTGGTAGTGAGATTCCTGAATCGACAAGGGTCGAGGTCACCTTAAATCAACCAAGTGATGTTGGCCATATTCCGTTTGGCGGAAAGGAAGATATGGCACCTGTCAGCAGTTCACATTCAAGGGTTCCACAATGTGACAGGGGACGCTCTATCCAGGTTTACACCTATAGAGTCAGAATGGTCCCTTGACGCAGGATCGTTCTTCTTCATCTCGAGTCAAGTCCCAGAGCTGCAAATAGACCTCTTTGCGACGAAAGACAACAAGAAAATAGATTGTTATGTGTCCCCTTACGAGGATCCGTTAGCGGAGGCAGTGGACGCTATGTCCCTGGACTGGAACAGATGGTCCAGTATCTATCTGTTCCCTCTGCACAACCTCCTTTTGAAGGTCCTCGATAAGCTGAGATCCTTCAAAGGGAAAGCAGCAATAGTGGCCCACAAGTGGCATTGGAACTACGACTAAAATTCGTACCGCTACCGGATCCATCCCTGTCTCAGCTAGTACAGAAGTCGACTGTCTTCGCTCCTTCACAGAAAACATGGAACCTACATCTCATGATTTTCTCTCCTTAACGATGAGAAAAAGATTCTGTGTTTAAAAGTCAGTTTAGACTTTTGAAGGAAACCAGAAGACATTATGAGGCTTCAGGGAAGAAATAGCTATCCTTTGTCAAGGCGAAGAAACCGAAAGAAATCCTGACAGATTCCTATTTATCATTCTTCATTCACCTTCATGAGCAAGGTTTAGCAGCCAACACAATTCTATTGCTCAAGCCTGCCTTGACAAGTCAGATACCATATGCCTTACAGGTCAACCTTTCTAACGGCGTTCTTAATGAACTAGCCCTTCAGCGCTTCCAAAGACCCTTAACTTGGTCATTAGATATGATTCCTCATTGTGTATAAATAATGAACAATGAGGAATGTGCTTAGAAGGTTTTGAATTTAAGTCATATTTCTGTTTGTACTCGCTTTGGGGGCCAGAGTTAGTGAAATAGTGGCTCTCTCTAGAGAGGAAGGCCACGTCCAGTTCTTGGAGGGAGAACTGAATCTATTTCCAGACCCAACGTTTCTTACCAGGAACAAGCTACCCACCAAC
>NC_090731.1:99795973-99800973 GCF_036898095.1 Palaemon carinicauda | reverse complement strand
GAGTTAAGAAAACGTAAATTCGATGGCCTGAAGAATACACCTTTTCAATCAATCCAGCTTTCGATTAATCCAGCTTAATTACGTGTGTTATTCATATTTTGTGAGATAATTCACACACAAACACACACACACACACTATATATATATATATATATATATATATATATATATATATATATATATATATATATATATATATATATATATATATATATATATATATATATATATATATATATATATATATATATATATATATATATATATATATATATATATATATATATATATATATATATACATATATATATATATATATATATATATATATATATATATATATATATATATATATATATATATATATATATATATATATATATATATATATATATATATATATATATATATATATATTGAGTTCATTTACCTTTATATAGATCACACACACATATACATATATTAGGACATTACTCCCCGCCTAACAACCTCACTCTGTGAGGAGGTGCGCACTCGCTCTCACTAGTCAATGATATATGGAGGACACCCCAACCCGGAATAGGCATGGCATGTACTAAATAGAAATGCAACATAATTTGTATATATATATATATATATATATATATATATATATATATATATATATATATATATATATAAATCACCAAAGAGAACAGCACATCTTCCACAAAATAATTAAAAATGAAGTATTGCCTGTAAAAATGTACACAAAACAATTTAAATAATTCCACTCATTTCTTCTTAAGACCTCTACAACCAAAACACTGAATACCCAAAGTAAAAAAAAAAAAAAAAAAAAAAAAAAAAACATAACATCAGGTCTACATACCCTCATCAATAATCTCCCTCTGGTTGCGGGCAATACGGGCTTATTGGGGGGGGGGGGGGGGGACATGGGTATGGAATAACTATTGCTTCATCCCTCGATTTTACTTGTCCGGATTTACGGCACAATTTCGCAACACAACTCACTACCACCGTTTCACCATATTTTCAAATCACTACAACACTTGCACTTGCAACTTTCAACCGGTGGTCACCAGCCGTTTTCCCGAGAAAAATCATTCATCCTCCCGCCCTTCTCTTATAACATTAAGTATATGGTATTCACATCTACACATTTTCTAACAATGCCTATCCTCAAGGCTGAACTTTAATCCAGCAGCCACTTGCCATTCGGGAACCGCCCCAGCCCCAGCAACCAGGAATCACATAAATACATGAATAATACAGCATCCGCCTGACAGATATCACTTGACCTATTTAACCACTAATTGTTTTTATGTTCACTCAGCAATGTTATACATGTTTCCACACTCAGCAAAATTACCACAACATTTTACATATAAATTAAGCATCAACATAACACATTGTTATCATCACGTTTATCTAAAACACATCGAAAGAAGAAATAAGGTCTCTTCAAACATCAGCAAGTGCAAAGGGAAAAAAAAAGAAATTTCTACTAATCAACTCGAGGGATGTCACGTATGCAGGGGTAAGGAGGAACACTTTTGGAAACTACCTCTTCAGGCACCACCTGTATGTGTGCCTGATGGTGTTCAGACACTGCACTGCTAACAATGCTTTGTATCACAACTGTGTTAGACTTAACCATCTTTACTTGGTATGGACCCAAATACGCTGGCTCTAGTTTTGTGTTTCCTAGGTTGCAATCAATTCAAATACACACGATCGCCCACAAATACTTTTACCGGTGGGGTTTGGAGCCAACTATCATACTTTGAGCTGTGATTTTCATTAGCTCTTTTCAAAAACCTTTCAGTGGTGTTCATTCCTCTCCTCAATAGATTTAATAAATATACACGGTATTGCTCAGTTGAATAATTTGGCAATTGTTGCGAATTAATGAGTACCGTATATGGTAACACAGGATCCTGTCCATACACTAAAAAGAATGGCATGGCCCTGAGCTAAGCATTATATGCAATGTTCAAAGCTAGCTCAGCTGTAGGAAGCATGGTGTGCCAATGAGGGGGATAATCAGCCACTAATTAACGCAAAAATCGCACTACTTCCCTATATTGCTTCTACTAAGCCATTTGCTGAAGGCCTATATGCAGTCACTGAAAAGTGTTCAATTTTCATCAAGTCCGTGACCGATTTCGCCACCTTATTTATAAAGTCAAGTCCATTATCACTAATCAAAATTTTCAGGCAACCAAACCTACAGTAGTAATGAAAGAGCACGGCACCTGGCCTAATGAATTTGCAGATTTATCCAACATTGTGTAAGTATGAGTGTACCGAGTAAATGCATCCACAAATACACATATATACTTATGTTGTGTTAACCCAGTAGGAAATGGTCCTATTACATCCATATACACTCTATAAAATTTAATGGGAACCACAGGCCACTTTCTGGCTTCCAGTACAGTGTTTTTATGTTCTTTGAAATAGTTAAAAGCATGACAGCCTTTTATATAATTATCTATAGATCTTTTCATTCCTAACCAAAAGAAGGATTCACGTGCTCTTCTTAATGTTCTATCAATCCCCAAATACCCTGCATACGGACTTGCATGTACAATGTGGATGGCTCGTTTAATTAGAGAGGTAGGAAGAACTACCCGTGCACAAAATTCCCCTCCCCTCTCCTCGTAAGCACAATATAAGACATCATTTTCAACAAAACATTTCTCTCGAGGCACATTCAGAAATGACAGATAACTTTCCGATTCCACTTTAATCACTGCCTGCGGTCTTTTTTCTGTCCTTCTCGGACTTCTTTTATGTCTTAACCTCCCAATTCAATCAAACCTGCATCATCAGGGCATTCATTCTGGACACCCCTGGTCATGTCCTCGGTCATCCACATATATTCCCCTTCGCCATTCGTAACTCTTCTCTCTCTCTCTCTCTCTCTCTCTCTCTCTCTCTCTCTCTCTCTCTCTCTCTCTCTCTCTCTCTCTCTTACTCTTCTGAGTTTACTCTCTCTCTCTCTCTCCTCTTTCACTCACCCCGTTTTCTGAATGCCCATCGGAAGAATTTTCATCCAGTTCTCTATTCTCTACTTTGATGGGGGTCTTCAACATTTTGCTTACATTCTTTGTTCCTATTTTGTGCCCTAGTTGTTATTCCTATTGCTGCACCTCTAGAGAGAGCATCAGCTATCTTTTTAGCTTTACCTTCTATGTGGGGAAAACCCTTCGAGGCGATGATCACTTTGCAACTCAATCAACTGACCTAATAAAAAGAACCGATGCCTCTCTAGAACCCAAAGAATAGCCAAAGCCTCTTGATCGAATGCGCTATAATTCTTTTCTGCCCCTTTTAATGCCAGGGAAGCAAAACAAATGGGTCTCTCTCGGCCTTTATCATCTAGTTGAGAAACTACACCACCAATAGCTATGCTACTTGCATCTTTTGTCACTAAAAAAGTGTGATAAAATCTAGGATATTCGAGTAATTCATTGCTAGTTAAGGCAGCTTTCAAATGGTTGAAGGCCCTTTCTTCTTCCTCTCCCCCAATTTATTACTTTTTGTTTCTTTAAAGCATCTAAGGATCTCGCTTTATCTCCAAAACCTCTTATGAATTTATGGTAATAACCAGTAAGCCCAAGGAACCCAGCTACTTCCTTAGAGTTACGTGTCCTGGGGAACTCTCTAATAGCCACTACTTTACTGTGGCAGGGTTGGATACCTTCTTGGGTTATCATGTGACCTAAAAATTCGACCTGTTTACAAAAGTTTTGCACTGTGGCAAATTTATTTTCATACCATTACGTCGCAATGCTTCTAAAACTTTACGAATATTATTATTATGTTCTTCAGCTGTTTTGCCTGTAATTATGATATCATCTAAATAAACAAGAACATTATGGCCAATTAAGGGTGACAAAACCGCCACCATTACTCTAGAAAATATACTTGGAACATTTTTAACACTGAAAGGAAGAAAATTATACTGAACTAATTGATCGTCAGCTATAAATGCCGTTTTACATTTACTGACTCCCTGAATGGGTATTTGATAGTATCCAGATTTTAAATCAACAGTTTTAAAATATTTGCTATCCTGTACTTTCACAAGTAATTCTTCAATCAAGTGCAATGGAAATGCATTATACTTAGTGAATGCATTCAATTTCCTATAATCAACACACAATCTTACCGGGCCATCCTTTTTCCTAACAGCCTACAAATGGAGAAGCCCTTCTTCACTTAATTTATTAATTACCCTTTCTATTACTCCCTGAAAATTAATGGATACCTTATAAGGCCTTGACCTGATCGGCTCTGCCTGCCCAGTTTCAGTGCTAAAGGGAAATCGGTCAATGCTCCCGGGTGGCTCATCTCCAATTGCAATTATATTGGAATAATTATTGACAATGTCACTAACTACAGGCTGATATTCTGAGGGACATAATTTTCGCACTTGCATAATAAAATTCTGAGTGTATTCGTCTGTGCGGGCCGGAGTTGTGGCTCCCAACATCCCATTGTAAGCAATTCACATAATTCTAATTCACACACAGAATCACTTCCTAAAAAAACTCTTTTATTTGACAAATTAACTATCGTTATATCACCTCTGTTGTCTTTAATTTCTGTTAGGGCCTCTAATATCATATGGGCCCAATTGTCATGGGGTTTAACAACTACTTTGGCTCCTTCCGCAAGAGGGAGACACGGGGTCACAGATATGCTCGTAAGGGATATGGGGGGACAACACTTCTCCTCTCTCAGGTACAGCTGTTACCCTACTTAAATGTCTCTCCGAGCTAACACACGCACTTACTGTCTCATGACTTTCTATCGGTAAAATGTACCCTGCTTTTACTGTTATTGTATCTTTTCCCCAAAAAATGCAAATTTGATTATTGAATATAAAGTCTATTCCTAGGATAGCTTCGATTCCTGGAATTCCCAAGGTGGGCAAGACAAATAAATCATGTGTGAACTTCACAGATCCCTCCTTAAACTGGACTATTGATGTATGGTTTATGTGTAGT
>NC_090731.1:99778473-99785973 GCF_036898095.1 Palaemon carinicauda | reverse complement strand
TGACGTTCCACTGTAAGATGAGGATTTTTTTTGTGCCCAGTAACTGCAGTTATGGTGATTTATGGAGACATTTAATTTAAATGTGGTTTCATCACTCCAGATAATTGTCAGTGAAAACATCAATTTAAAAACAAACATCAAGTGCTCTAATCGTAACCCAACATACAAAAAAAAAAAAAAAAAAAAAAAAAAAAAGGGTTTCGTCCAGAAGGCAAGCATAAATTACTGGGATGTGCCCTTACAATAAGAAAATATTATATATAGTCTCCACAGGAAGAAGTTTGACAACACTGTAATAATACGTCATCTAATTTTATATAGATGGATAATATTTGCAAAAAAAGTGGTTTATTACTGTGAATATCAATGATCTAATTTATACCAACTCATTGCTATAGCTAATGTAATAAAACTACTTCTCTGAAGAAAAATAATCATATTTCAACGTATTTTCATAGAAACTGGGAAATACCCTCAAACAAATACTCATAAAAACTAGGAAATTTTATTCAACTGGAATAAATGGCAATTTTTGACCTAACATATGCTAATGAAATGGCCTCATTATCTCTTAAAGAGGATTCATCAAGTTGAAGGGCAAACTTTTTCACATGCAATTGGGATATCAATTGTTTTTCTACATCATCTGCCATTTCATCAATGCGTCGTGTCACAGAAGAATTCCCAAAGAGGAGGATATTGATAATTTCACTTGCATTTTGTTTCCTAACTGACGAAATTATAACGGACACTGCGGGTAGAATTACTATTTCACCAACATTATGGGGTATTCCTGCTTTTGCTGTTATTTTGCTAATTTCATATGATACCAGTAAATCATAGCACATTACACTCAATTTGTTATTAAACACTTGAGACACTGTTTTTCTAGTTTGGAAATCATCACGAAATTTTTAAAAGTATTCTACTGGGTGATCTTTCTTTCCTGTGTGCTTCTATTCTAGATGGATTCTTAGTTTACAAGGTTTCATACTATCATTTGAAAGTACATCCATACATATGAGGCATATTTGTTTTGTTTCATTTTGTGGTGCTTGAATAAATCCCTAAGACAAATATTCAACAAAATACTGTGAGCACTGCTTTTTATTGGGAGTAGCCATGGGATGTCTGCAAAAAGAATATATATATATATATATATATATATATATATATATATATATATATATATATATATATATATATATATATATATATATATGTGTGTGTGTGTGTGTGTGTATGTGTGTGTGTGTGTGTGTAATATATGTAAAATTACATGTTTAAATCCATGACCCAAGAGGTCAATGTAGAAGTTAGGAGCGAGTGTGAGAACGCCAAATCAGTCATAAGCAGGATGCGAAAGTCAAGACACTGCTAACCATTTGCAATGTAACATTTTTCATGAAAAGTAAATACAATACAAGCCGTGAGAAAGAGTTGTCTCTCACCGGATCCAAGTACCTTCCGGTATTAATGTTGTGTTTACAATTTGTCATTAAATGCTGAGATAACTAACTAGACATTATCATCAATATGGATATTTTAGATAGTTCTGATCAAGCTGTCATCCGACCAAACCATCTATACTCCTGTGATGGAGATGTTAATAAATGTTTTTAAAGTAATAAACTGTTTTAAAGTTAACTTACTTAGACTTATTCAGAAGAAGTAACCTACCAAGTCTAAACATTATAACACATTGAAGAGATATTTCATTGGAAAACTAATGTGTGTTTATAACAGTACCACACCAACAATTGGTGGCAGTGTTTAACATAAATCAACTTTAGTATCAAGAGAATCAACAGTAATGAATCTACAATTTTGACGAAGTATCTACGTCCACCGAAGAAATGAACACATTGAATACCAACAATTAAATGTTATACAAACTGAGGAACTGGATCTTAAATCAACATCTTAAGAAAACGAAGGACTGACATTCAACGTTTATTAAGCATCCAAGAATCATATCCAGGAAACCCTACGTTCAACATTACAACGGGAAATCGGACCGAAAACATTCACCCAAACAACAATAAACTCTCGCAAACCAGTGAGAGAGAGAGGAAATGACGACATCACCCTTCGCCCATATAAACCCAAGCTAAGTACATTTCTTTATTCATTTCAGTTTTAGACAGTGAAGTGTAGTTATCACGAGTTGATCGTCCATTATTGCTGGGGTGAGTTGTTTGCTAATCTTCATTTTTTCTATCATTAAAGGAAACTGTATTCAATTTCGAATTCTCGTCTAGAATTTTTTTTCTCTCTGTGCTAATTCCGTTTTCTTTCAGAAGTTCTCGGGAAATATCTTTATAGTTGTATCATTGTATTGGGGGATTATGTTATAATCTTTACTGAATAGTATTTATTCAAGGAATCGAAGAGATAAAAAACAAGTTAAAGTCAACATGACACCTCCTGTAAGTCCAAGTAACCCCGCCCCCGGCCCGAGTAACCACATCCCCGCTCCCATTGTTACATTAGTTAATGCACGATCAGCTATCCTTCCTTTTCAAGGTCGAGTCAATGGCTTCTTACCTCAGAATGTTGAGTCGTGGATTTCTTCTGTCGACACCCATTTAAATGCTAAACAAATTATAGACCCATTTGTACAATTACAAGAAGCTAAAAGTTTTATAGACTTTTCTAAAGATGCGAATGCGTATTTGAGGGGAGTTTCATTTCAAGAGGCAGTTACATGGGACGATTTCAAAGTTAGGCTACGTGCGATGTATGGCAGTGAGGAAGCCTTGAATGTAGTTTTAACATTAAGAAATACACTTAATCAAGCCACTATGACTCGGCTTAATGTTATAGAGAGAGCAGGTCTCATTGCCGATAGGCTAAACGAGTATCAAGATATTTTAGGTAATTCCAATTGGGTTACTAGAGATAACATCTCCGTGAAAGATTTCTTACGATTAATGTATTTAACTTGCATGACACTTATGTTGCCAAAAGCTTTAGTGCGGTGTTTTGATGAAAAGTTAACCCCTGCAAGTACAGAATTGGACGTATATAAACAGATAAAGAAACACATGTTTAAGTGTACTGATCTTGATCCCTTGTTTACACAAGTTTTTGCAAAAAATAAAACAAAGCCACAACAAGTAAACGTAGTTAATAATCGTCAAGTCGCAGGAACGACGTGTTATAATTGCAAACGTCAAGGTCACTTGATTACAGACTGCAGAACGAGATTGTGTTTGCTACATAATAGTTCAACTCATTCATATAGTCAGTGCTACTCGCGTAAGACACAACAGAATCCTAAAAATACAAGGTCAATTCCACAGACTGTCCCATATGGAAATAAAAAGAAATCCTCAGTTCAATAACAAGAAACAGCCAAACATCAATGTAGTCCAGAATCAAAAACAAACAAACAGTTCTTCAAATAACTCTGATCTTAGGCCGTCTAGCCAGAACTCGCAAGGTCAGACTAATTTTCAGAATGTGCAGAGCAAAGCAATTACCACATAATTAACTCCAATGGGGAAGAGAGTGATGTTGGGTCATTCAAATCAACATGAGTAGTGTTAAATAATCCATTTAATGTTTTATCAGATCATTTGATGCAATAGATTTCCCTATAAAACACACGATCGAATCAAATAAATCAGTGTATGCTCCAGTAGATTTGCAACAAATTCACACAATAATAAGCCAAAATGAGTTACGACCAACATTATATGCTGTAAATTTAGAACACCGATCCTTTACATTATTTCTTGACTCTGGTAGTCCAAGTAAGGCTCTTGGGTATAGGAAATAATGAATTAAATGTAATAGTCGTAACATATGTTCAGTACAAGGTCGGTAAGCGCGCGTTTGCCGATACCTTTGTTGTTGTACAAAACATTGATATGTATCCAGCTGTAATTATAGGATAACCCGTCTATGGGTAATCAAAACATTATCATAACCCCTGCCAAGCACGGTGTGTATATCAAAGGAAAATTCTATAAGTCTTTTAGTACCTTAAAATCAGTTTTGGATAAAAAGGAGACGACAAATAAAACAGTGACGTACGTTGAAGAACCAATAACTTGTCTCACTAATAAAGAAATAATATACGCGACCCAACAGAATTCTCTTTCACCCGTAATATCATCTTGCACGCAATCTATCGAGCCGAAAGTACCTTCGAATTTAATAGTGCAAATAAAGAAAACATTACCGGAATCTGAAATATTAATCCTTTCCGACACTTTGAAAACTAACGGATTGTCCGTCACACAAGCTATTTATACAGTAGGCTCACATCAACAATGTAATATTGAAGTCTGTAATCATTTAAATACCACTTTAGTAATTCACAAAAATAAACATATCTTGGATGTAGAAGTTTATAAACATCGTATTCTTACCGTCGCTGAAATCAATCACTCTCAATCAGTTGCGGATGAATCCCTTTTGCAATCTATTAAAAATAAAATCAATAAAGACATTCAAAAAGAAGAAATTCAGCAGAAATTTTTTGGACTTTTAATTGAATATCATGATGTCTTTTCCACTAAGGATGGATCCTTAGGAAAAACAGATGTTATCGAACATCAAATAAGGTTAAAGGACAAGCAGAAAATTATCTATGTACCCTCGTACAGACTCCCAATGAAATTCCAAAATGAGATAAATGATGAAGTAGGTAAAATGCTAGAAGAAGGAGTCATTAGGAAATTGAACGGTCCTTATAATTTTCCATTAATAGTCGTACCGAAAAAAGATTGAACATGGCATATCTGCGTAGATTTCCATCGCTTGAATGAGGAAATGATCCCTGATCGATTCCCAGTGCCATGTACTGACGATATTTTATCTTTGTTAGGTCAGAATAAATATTTTACCAGTTTGGACTTACTTAAAGGCTTTCCCCAGATATCATTAGAAGAAAATAGTATCCCATACACAGCCTTCAGCACAGCCAGAGGACATTATTAATTTTTATGTATGCCTTTTGGTTTACGTTGTGCTCCCATAACATTTACAAGAATGATTAACATAGTGTTTGGAGACCTTCTAGGGGATATATTACATGCCTATATGGACGAACTTGTAATCTTTTCCAATACCTTAGAAGAACATTTACGTAAACTAGAACTAGTACTACAGAGACTAAGACAACATAACTTAAGGGTAAAGATTAGTAAGTGTGAATTTTTCAAAACAGAATAGGTCTATTGTGGTTTTACGGTGTCTAGCCAAGGTCTTAAAGTAGTCCACGATAAGGTGTCGGCTATCCGTAACTTTCCGATACCTACTAATGTCAAGGGAATACAGCAATTTCTTGGGTATAGTGGATATTGCAGGCGTTTTATGCGCAATTATTCAATAATAGCCGCTCCCCTAACTGATCTTACGAAGAAGGGCGTAGATTTCATATGGTCTGAGCAGCATCAACAGTCATTTAATACCTCAAAAGATGAACTGTGTAGTTCTCCTATCTTAATTTTCTGACTTCGGTAAGGAATTCTTCATTACAACAGACGCCTCAGACTTAGGAGTAGGAGGGGTATTGCTTCAGCAATATGAAAAACAATTTTTCCCTATAGCTTTTTATTCTCGAAAACTGAGAACTTCTGGAAGTAAGTATGCAGTAATAGACAAGGAAGGACTAGCTATTGTTAATTCACTAGTGCATTTTAAGTTCATAATATAAGGTTATCTCGTTAAGGTTCTTGGTGATCATAAACCCCTAACCGACTTCTTTAAAGGCTTTAGTCACACCCCCAAACGAACTCGGTGGCATTTGATCATTCAAGACTTTGGCGCGAGAATCGGGTATTTACCAGGGAAAGCAAATATCATTGCTGATGCATTTCACGCAACCCCGTGTCATCTTGTATGGAGCCATTAGCTGAATTAATAGATATATCAACATCCATGCCTATTGTTAAAACTGTATCTGAACAGAAAGATCTGGGCTGGAGCGCTGAACTAATACAGACTGAACAAAGAAAAGATCAGCAATTAGAAAAAATCATAAATGTTTTGAACGGAAATCCTAAGGAAAAGGAATATATAAAGTATACGCAGCAGAATTATATAATCAAAGATAATATTCTGTGTCGGTCCGTGACAAGGAAAACCCGCAATACACCACATGTGACTAACGACCAGTTAGTGGTACCAATCTCACTTATATCCACTGTCCTAAATTGGTTGCATGCAAATCCATTGCATGGACAGCCGGGGTTCTTCATAATGTCACAGAAAGCCAAATCATTGTTTTATTGGCATACGATGCTTACAGATATAAAATAAAACACATAGCTAATTGTCGCACTTGTCAGGAAAACAAAGGGCACACGAAAACACCTGTCAGCCTAGGGGCTTATCCCATGCCCAAGCAACCCTTTGAAAGGATACATTTAGATTTATTAACACGATTTTACGAGTCAGACAGAGGAAATAAGCACCTCTTAGTAATTGTAGATGCTTTGACTCGATATACAGAACTGATAGCGCTTAAAACTAAAACTGCGATTGAATGCGCTAGGAAGTTTTATGAGTGTTACATTTGTAAACATGGAATTCCACACATGATAATCTTAGACTCAGGTGGAGAATTTAATAATCATTTCCTTACCTCATTGCGTGAATTCCTTAGCATAAAGAAAATCAATACCCTGATCTATCACCCAGAGTCAAATGGGCTTGTGGAAAGAGCGAATAGGAAGGTTTTAAATATATTAAGATTAACACTAGGGGGATCAGACAAAAAACTGGGATATTGCAAATCTTGCGGTACTAAGTACTCTGAATCACTCATATCATATATCAATTAAAATGTCGCTGCACGAGGCATTGTATGGTACCCCAGTTAGAACGCCTTTCCATGTATTAACGCCTACAACTAATTTATCAAATCCTTTAAAATAATGTATAAATGCAAGCAAAAGTCGTTTTGAAATCCTTCGAAAGAATTAAGAAGAATCACAAATCATAATGAAAAGGAATCATGATAAAATAGAGAAGCCAACTAAAACATATACCGTGGGTGATAATGTATACATACAGGTAAATGTACATAAAGGACTCAATTATAAACTAACACCTAAGTTTGAAGGCCCATTTAGCATTTTGGAAACATTAACGGCCAATAGATTTAGAGTTCAAAATGTATCCCAACCCACTGATGAGAGAATCGTACCATTGGCTCACATAAGAAATTAAAATAAGAGAGAAGGAATTGGGGGAATTTTTTTTTATTTTTTATCTATGAAATTTATATGTTAACTTTTTTTTTCTTCTTAATACAACAGTAATTACATATATTTTTCTCATTACAGGTTTCCAAGATGAAGTTTTTATTGTTAGGAGTGATATTGCTAGCTCAGACATTTTTCTCGTGTGGGAAGAGCTCTAAAACTAAATGTATAGATTTTAAATATGGCACTATAGTAGAGAGACAAGACGTTTTTATTACATCAAGTAACATAGTTATAGAAGTACGCATGCAAGCAATTTTTCTCCCAGAGAATGACGTCA
>NC_090731.1:99763473-99773473 GCF_036898095.1 Palaemon carinicauda | reverse complement strand
ATATATATATATATATATATATATATATATATATATATATATATATATCCTGCACATGGATTTTGTAATACATGGAACAGTTGGGGATGGTGGCAAAGGTTTAGACTGGATTAGAAATAGGAAATTGGCTGATCTTGAATATGCTGATAACGCTGTTCTTATTAACAAAACACTACAGGATTTGCCACGCATGTTTACAGATTTCTTAATATATCACATGAGGTTGAACTCAAGATAAATAGAAAGACAGAGATGATGAGAAGGGAATATGCATTTGGAGATGAAATACAGTATTATTGTAAGGAAAAAGGATTTGATGTGGTAGAAATCAAATCCCTCCCAAATAACATATAAAATCAGGCTGTATATTAGTTAAGTGATATCGATGTTACTGTATGAATATGAGTCGTGGATGACATTGGAACAATATCCAACCAGTTTTGGAGATTTGAGAATAAAGTCATGCGAACCTTATTGAGTTAAATGGCAGAAGAGGCTTAAAAATGAAACTATTAGACAGATTTCTCTAGTACCATATTTGGATAAGATCATGGTGAGGGACAGATGGAAATAGTTCGGACATGCTCTTTGCACTCCCCAAGAGAGATTAGTTCACCAAATTTTTAACTGGAAGAGTTGGAAGATCTAGGA
Organism: Palaemon carinicauda; assembly: GCF_036898095.1. Classification (NCBI taxonomy): domain Eukaryota; kingdom Metazoa; phylum Arthropoda; class Malacostraca; order Decapoda; family Palaemonidae; genus Palaemon; species Palaemon carinicauda. The sequence continues at coordinate 99,772,822 of NC_090731.1, read as the reverse complement.
CTACATGGCTGAGTAATATGCAGTGTGAAGTATGAAATGATGAATGGAGAAATATTGATTAAATAGCTCAAGATAGAGACGACTGATAGGTCTATCCGAGGCCCTTTGCGCCAATAGACTTGGGTGATGATGATATACCATTAGACTTAGGATATGATGATGATGATGGTGTGTGTGTTTTTGTGCGCTCGTGTTTGTCTGTAATAGTCTATTGTGATATGATAAAAATCTGTTAAACTCTGCTAAAACACAAAAAATAAGTACTTCAACCAATCATAATAACGTCTCTTAATATTTGGGTAAGATTGTATTAGTGTTTGGAACTGGGTGCTACCTTTCAAAGAAAATAATTTTATGAGATATGGGTTTGTCTGAGAGGGTTGTAACTGAAAGGCATAATCAGATGTTTAAACAGTTTAGGCTAATATAATGAAAAAATTAAGAACACATCAAGTCATTTTCTAGCATGCGGAAAGCCCAAAAAGTTTTTAAATAGGAGGAACAACTGCAGAAGGCATGATGACAGTGATAACAGGAATTATTATGCTAATAGAAATGATTGGTTTATAAACCTAATTGATAAGAGTAATCAGTAATCAGTAATGCAAATAAGTACTATTGAATAAAGCAAAAGGAGAAAATAGATTTCGTCTAAATATTGATGTCTAATACATAATCAAGATATATGTGATCGAATGATGAATTTCATGAACAATTTCACAAAGAAAAGACATAAGGAAAAAATTATTCATCATTATTCAAAAGATAAAATGAATTTCATGCATCACTGCTAGTCAATATTAATATAATTTTATGATCATTTCTATTTTATTTGAATGTAGATTGTTCTTTAGTACTAGGGAAAAATTAAGGATGTTTACTAAAAGGGCATTACTATAAGATGTATAACGTCAAAAATAATATTAGATGAGTTTTCCCGCAGGAATAAAATCCGCAAATTTCTTATTTTTATCGAAAGAATGTCAAAGAATATCTGGCTCAAAGTAAAGTTTTGGCTAAGTAATTAATTTAAAATCTAAACAAGAACGACCTTAGACTAATCATGGTGGATAATTGTAGGATCTCAGTGAAGTTATCAGACACTGGAAAATTAAAACTGAATTATGTGGTAAACAAATGGTTTATGAGCGAAGGATGAAGGGAATTCTTTAGAACATGCAGCAGGTAAGGTTTAGATATAGGAAAAGAAAAATATCCAACAACATATGTTTTTATTTGGAGTGATAAATAAAGGTTTTGGGATATGTGAAACAAAACCATCGTTTTTATTTTTCATATTTCAAAGCGATGATAAAAATGTAACAGAACAAGCCATTCCATCAGCTGCTAATGTTAGTTAATGAAACCACAAAATGAAACGAAAGGAAGAAATGGTGGCATTTTTTCCGGAAGTAACAACCAAAAAAAAAAAAAAAGAAGAAATGGTAGCATTTTTTCCGGAAGTAACAACCAGAAAATAAAGATAAAGAAGAAATGGTGGCATTTTTTTTTCTAAAGACAACACGAAAGAAGTCATCTAATGAGTAAGTAATAATATTAGTATTCTTCAATTCATCTAGCAAGACAACGCAAAAATATTACTAATCTACTGTCCATGGTATGCCAGAATTTGTTAATGTTAATATAGAATAACAAATTCGAAAGTAATTCTAAATGTCATATTTTGGATTTCGGAATACGTAATGTATGGCTCAAAAACTGTGTGCAAGTTAGCTAAAGTACCATGCATCATCTCTCGAGATATACCGAAAGCCCGGATATGCATTCCGAATTCATTACGATAAATACATAGAAAAAACCTATGAAGAGAAGGATTGGTAAACTTAGAATATCAGAAGTATTAAAGTAAGTTGCAAGAGCATAACTTTTGATTTAGTATTCATAATCCATAAAATTACGAAAATTAAAGCATCAAGAATGAGGAAGAAGAAAAATTATCTTACTTTTTAATGTCAGATTGTCAAGAGGTAAAATGACAATATCCAAATATGGATAAAACAATCGATAATACGTTTTCACTGCAAGATAAAAATATAAGTTTTTTTTTTTTTATAATTCAATATGTAGAACAGGTAAATAAAACAACTCTCAGACTCTGGTAATGAAAATGAACAAAATAATCAGGAAATTTTGGCCTGTTAAAAAGGTTTTTAACAGAAAGACGGGCTAGACATGACTGGTTTATTAAAATTACATAACAAGCTTATATACAAATGGTTAAGGATAGCAATGATATAAAAAAAATATTCTTTTGAAATATGTAATGACAAACTTAAACAAGTTCTTATATCATCAGAGAGAGAGAGAGAGAGAGAGAGAGAGAGAGAGAGAGAGAGAGAGAGAGAGAGAGAGAGAGAGAGAGAGAGAGAGAGAAATTGCCTTAAAATGCATGAACCTGCATAAAATACACGCATATTACATGGCCATCCCATTTAAACAGACATACATGTAAATTAGGGGTCACTGCCATAAAGAGGCAAACTGTAGGTGGATCATCTTGTAAGAGATACGCAAGTTTTAGGCAGTCAATGGAGAACCAGTCCTCATTGCCACAAATTTTAAATTAAGAAAGCCTTCGGTTTGAGATGATATAACAAGGAAAGGGTCCATGTAAGAGGGTTTTAGCTGTGGCTTGCAAGTGTTGGTGTACACGAGATTTGTTTTGGAGTTTAAATCTTTTGGTACGTATTACTTTGCTGGTGGCTTGTAAGTCTGGCGGCAGGTTGTAAATTTCCCCTCAATGGGGAGCAGGGGTTGGAGATAGTCGGAAAAGGTTGCGGACAAAAAAAAAAAAAAAAAAAAAATAGCCAAAAAAAAAGAAAAAAAAGAAAAGTCAGTGGGAGGGATTTTTAATCCAGGGAGGACACATGGAAGCCGAGTAACCTAGTTGAAATTATTGTAGCAGGGCACCCAAGCTGCTTTGAAGGTGCTATGAAAGTATTCAATTGGCTGCAGGGTTGTAAACAGTTTCTAAAGGAGGGTGATCTCTAGGAGATTCGGTAATGATGTTCACAATTAAGAGGAGAAAGTGGTACCCCTGTCAAAATCAATGTTTAGGGATACCAGATCTCACTAACTGTCTGAGTGTAAGACAGGTGTACATGAGGCAGATTATTATTATTATTATTATTATTATTATTATTATTATTATTATTATTATTATTATTATTATTATTATTATTATTACCTGCTGAGCTAGATCCCTAGTTGGAAAAGCAGATGGCCTCAGGCCAAAAAGGGGAATGGCCAATGCCGTAAACAGATAAAGGTGTCCTTGTTATGTGGGTAGGGGGCCTACTACATCTATACGAATATGGTAAAATGAAGATGAGGTTGACAAAAGGTGCTTCCTCCTGATTGCGTGTGTCAATGTTCTTTTGAAGTTTGGCATGAAGTACATGTGCAGCCCCAATCCCTAGCATTCTTAGTAATGTTGTGTCAAATGAATGTTATATTCAGTAGCTGTGCAGTATATCAGCGTGTTGGAGACCATATATTAAATCAAATACCTGTCAGCCCAGAAGAGCAACTAGCCGTGGGTGTTGCCAATCAGTACTGACATCACAGGAAGGTGGAGTTGTAGTTGTTGAGGATGACGTCCTCCCAATGGAGAGGTGTGCAGAATGTCCTGCAGGCTTGGAGCTCTATATCTTTTCGTTAGTCTTCTTCCAAGGTGTTGTAATCCAATCCCAGGTGAATAGCACCCCAGGTGAATAGCACCCCAGGTGTTTCTTGACAGAGCATCAGCAACACGATTAATTTTACAGGGGATGTATTGAAAGGTGCAATTGTATTCAGACACGGTGGCAAAATGTCTCCGTTGACGGGCAGACCAGCCGTTGGACTGTCGAGTTGGGATGTGTACCAAGGGTATGTGGTCAATGGGAAGGACAAGGGGCATACCCTCTAAGAAGTGGGGAAAAGGACGGACATCCAAATACACCAACAGTAATTCACGGGGGAAGATAGAGTAGCCGAATTCCACCTTGGACAGTTTTCTGCTGAATAAGGCCAATGGATGGTATGAGCCATTGACCACCTGCTCAAGTGCTGCACCAATAGAAATGACAGGGGCATCAGTGGAGAAAAGGCAAGGGGTATGTGACACAGGAAATGACAGAGCAGCAGCACTTGATAGGGCATTTTTTTGCAATGCAGAGGGCCCTTTCCTCAAGGGGACTCCTCTTCAGGCCTTTTGCCTTGAGGATGGCGTGGATGGGGCAAGAGTGGTTTCTATGGCTGGCAAAAACAAGTGATAATAATTTACCATGTTAAATAATTCTTACAGTGCTTTGACTGTTGAGGGAGTGGGGAAGTTCTGAACAGCTGATTCCTTCTCATGGAGGGGATGGACGTTTTCAGCAGATTTTGTTGACACCAACGGTATACTTGTCATACTGTACTACAAGACCATTCTGTTGTAGTTTGTTGAGAACAATGCAGTAGCGATGGAGGTGTACTTCTTTGGATTAGGAGAACACAAGTATGTCATCCACATAACATACACAGAGGGGGAGTTCCCCTTATATACCATACTTGAGGCATTGAAAAGTGGCCACAGCATTATGAAGGCCAAAACAGGTGTAATTGAATGTGTATGTGTCAAAAGGGCTGTTGATGGTGGTGTTGGTGATGACATCTGGGTTCCGGGGTACATGATAATCCCCTTTCAGGAAGTTGAGAGTGGAGAATAACTTGTATTTGCTTCAATAAGAGGTAATGTCGGGGATGTTTGGGAATGGATAGTGATCTAGTTCTGTCAGCATATTCAGAGGCCTTTAATCGCCCCATGGGTGCGGGGAGGTTTTCTTCTTGGCGATGTGTATGGGTGACAACCATGCGCTTGAGGTTTTTTGACAAAGGCTCATTTCTTCCATTTTGGTGAACGTTCGTTTAGCTTCAGCCAAACGATCCAGGGAAAGACGCCTGAGTTTGGCAAACTTCCGGGGCCCCATTGTCTTAATATGGTGATAAATACTGTGTTTGACGGGAATCTTGATGGTTCTAGTTGGAAGACTTCTTGGTACGATGTGAGGTGTGTTGAAAAGCCTCAGTAGGTCCGCTGAAGTTAAATACGAGATTGGAAGAGGCAAGTTGAAGAGGTGTCGATGAGTATGAGTCTCTGTTTACTAAACTTCTATGTGCCACATTAACCAGAAGGTGGAAATAGAAGAGGAAATCTGCATCGATTATTGGCTATAGTATGTTAGCAAGGAGATTCTTCCTTTGGTATTTGGCACTCCCTAACAGAGTGTGAGTGTCTCATACCCATGATAGGGTATCTCATATCCATTGGCAGCAGAAACCAGGCAGAAGTCAGCAGGCTTAGAATGACTATGTCATGTCCTGGAGAGTGACATTAGTAGAAGGGCACGGCAAGCACCAGTGTCTAACAAAAAACGCACATCAATACCTGCATCATGTGTAAAGAAAAGATTAGTAACAGGGGAGGCACCGTCACAAGTGATGGCCAACTTATGCATTTTGGCCACTGACAACTGTTTGCACTTTTCTTTTCAGCAGCTAAGAATCTGGAATGGTAGTAGCATAACTGTAACAGCAGCCAATGGGCATCACTAAGTGGCTGTAAAGTTTGTGGGTTAGGATGTGAGCGACAGATGACATATGTGGGTGGTGGCAGCTTTGTTGCCTCTGCCGCATGTCGCATTCATGTCAGCATCAGTCGGTGTTTAATAGTTGTCCTATTTGTCAGGAGTAAAAGCATTAATGGAGCTCTTGAAGGTGGTAAAGTGGCTGTTCATAATTATGTTAACTTTAGTCATCAGGTCCTTCATGGGCAAGGTATCGACATCGCGAATGGCTTCCCCTACAGGTTCGGGTAGGCATCATACCTGAAGTAGGTTCACAGGTTGCGGGTGAGCGATACTGGTCATTTCCCTGAGGGCTAAAAAACCCTTTGGTCCCCCAACGGTTATTGAGAGTGCGGAACAACTTGGCTATAGGGGTGGCTGGTGATGGCAAGTTCTGCTCCAGTAGATGTTTTGAGGGTGTCATACTCTATTGGGGCGTTCCCTTGGTCACAAAGCCAATCAAAGATATCTGGAAAGGTTTCCTCGGGGACTGGCACGAGAATATAGTCTGTTTGGCTGATTGAGCAGGTTACACCCTTAATGTAAAACTGAACCTAAACACGTTATAACCAGACAGTAGCTTCTCTCTTGCGAAGGGCGGCAGTTTGATTGATGCGGCGTGGATAGAAGAGTCAGGGTTGTTGGGCAGCATCATCAAAGGTATGCGGGAAGTTGGCGGGCAGTTGGTCACTTCGTGTATCACCAGTGTGGCAGGCTGATATGGGTCTTAACAGAAAGATGGGCTGGACAAGATTAGTTTAACCAAACGACATAACGAGTCTATACAAACGGTTAAGAAAAAAAAAAACTGTTACGATATGAAACTTGCAATGACAAGTTTAAACGAGAGAGAGAGAGAGAGGAGAGAGAGAGAGAGAGAGAGAGAGAGAGAGAGAGAGAGAGAGAGAGAGAGAGAGAGCAATCGCTTTTCAATGTATGAAGACGTAAGAAATACACGTGCATTACAAAAGAGACAAGTTGAAAATCTATATATGAAAAAAGTAGAACAATCAAAACGCTGTTTACAAAATTTCCGCAGTTAAAGGAATTTTCTGTCGTATGTATCGATTATTTACTTTCAGAGATCTTTCTGTCGTTCTGATCCTTCAAGCCATATTAAAAGTAAGAATGAGAGAACAGGTTGCAATGACATTGCCTGATGGGAAAAAGTAGGAAAAAAAAAAACAACCAACTTCTCTTTACCCTTCTCCCACCTAAAAGTATGTTAAATAATTGATTGCAATACATTTGACAGTATCTATCTAAATGTGATAACACTGAATGTTGCGGTTTTTATTAAGGATTTCTGGTGATTAAGATTTAAAAAGTTAACTATTGGGAATAAAAAGAAAAGATAATTAAACTTTCAGCGTTTTCCTTTCATTTAAAGTAGGTTACAAAAAGAAATGATAAAAGGAATGATTTGGGACTAAAGATCTCTTTTAAGAAATATATATTGCTAGATTTAAATACTTGTCTTGCTCATGGGTTTTTATCTTTGTAAAAACAGGTTTCAAATCTTGCGGAATCTTATACTGTATACACGGTCCAGATATACCTGGTCAGCCAGACAGCGTACCGATTTTAAGCCTCTTCTGGGCACCTACGTCATCTGAAGGGGCTTAGTGTTGGCAAGACCCATTAAGAACGTAGATCTATCATACAGTCAATGTAAATAAAACAACATTTTACCTTTGGAAAATATTTTATTAAGTTACAGCTTTCATTTTTTTTTCTTAGAGCTTCCTTGCATGGTTGTCCTTGAGATTTTCTATACTTTATCAAATTATTTAGATATCGCATTCGAAAATATACCGATATCTTAACAAAAAAAAAAAAGCAATAATATCGTCAGGAACTTCAATACCAGACTGTTTTAATTCTAAATAAAGCTTTCTAAAACAAATTTTTCCCTCCATGAGAGCTTCCCCGTGTACAGCATTAAAAACCTCCCGCATATTAACAACTGTGAAAAAACTGACTAGAAGGTGCATGTAATTCCCCCCGATTAACACATGTTATCCAAGTATCATTCCTTAGCACTTCTTCAGTCTTATACCCTAACTCAGGATATTTTACACAGGATTTCTTTACAATATATTCACCAATGTATTTAAAAGCTTCTTCCTCAATTACTCCCCAATATCTTTCTTTATTTCTTTATTTGCTCTCAAAAGGTCTTCTTCCTCGTCTAAAGAATCTTTCTCTAAATCAAAATCTAAATTTCTGAATATCTGCGTTGTTAGGCATATTTCTAACACTAAGTCCCTTTCTTTCGTGATAGATTCATCGCCTTTGGCTGATTCATGAGATATTTCAACAGTGGTGATATTACTTTTCACTTAATACTTTAATTTCCTTTCCTAGTAGCCAAAATTTAAAGTTCATAGCATGAGGATGATCATAGTGCCCATCAATTTGCCTTATACACCCAAAGAAATGTTCAAGGCAATCTTTATTTAGTCTTTGTGTAAGTAGGTAGTCAATACTATAAACTCCTTTTAACATATCAAACAAAGCAATGGTAGATTTACATGATAAAATTATTCCTTTCTGAAACTTGAAAAGACTTTTTGTATTAGGATTTTCAACTCTCATAGTATTCATTACCTTGATTACCTTGAGCAGTGTAGCTGTTTGTTTTTCTACATCAATACCAAAAGCATTGCTTTTATCAAACTCTTGCTTTTATCAAACTCTCCATACATGGAGGAAGAATTCATTATGTCGAACCAATCATTTATTAAAAGAAGAAAATCAGATGTTTGATTCCAGTTTTGACACTCCAACAGTCACTTTTCCCCTAAATATTTTAATGAGTTGGCACATGACCTAGACAGTAATTGAACTGCTAATTTAACGCCCTGTCTTTGTTGACCTGTTACAGTTAAATGCATTACATTAATCTTATATGCAAGCCCATATTCTGATTTGGTTTTAATAAGCATTTCCCGTATGCCATCATCTGAAATACACTCTCCAGTCTTGAGGAAAAATCCGGAGTCAATAAAATTATTTCTAACTAATTTAATTAAATGTGGAACATCTGAGAAAACAAATAGTTCTCTCTCTGCCTTAGGGTTTTTAAGAGATATTCTATTTTCAAGAGGGTCAATGTTAAGGTGTTTCCACATACGGAGATTGGTAAAACACATGTCATGCGCAACTGCTACCACGGCATAACCTGCATTCTCTACCTTTGATATTATTTCTAATAGTACTTTATGCATGTCACCTTGATCGAACTGATAGTAAATTGGCTGTTTCCATTTGCCTATAAGACCTTGTAACATGGCCACCTGTACATTTCCATGTGGTTTGTATAAGACATCTGCCCCTCTGTCGTAGCTCCATTCTTTCTTAATACTCATCTCATCAAATGACAAAAGACAAATTTTTTTTCTGAAGGGGTAAACGTTTCTGCTTTTGCTTTCAGCAGTGTTAACACGATACGAGAATCTCCGATTCGCAATAAAACTCTTTCACCCTCTCTCTCTTAGCTGTAGGTAGCTAACTAAGGCAACGGTCCTTTGTTTTGTTTACCCACGGGGAAGCTTGATGTCACAGTATGGGTGATTCACAGCTTAAGCTGCGCGTTGGCTGACCTGGTATATATAGCCTAGACTGTATAGTACGCTGGAATGTCTTTCTGTATTACTATTTTTTTCACGTGATTATCCGTGATTATTTCCTAAATCATTGAATAAAAAGTTCATTACGCGAATAATTTTGCGTTA
>NC_090731.1:99721853-99736853 GCF_036898095.1 Palaemon carinicauda | reverse complement strand
AGGGGGCGTTGACGGTGGCTTGCTAGTGTCGTTGCACAGTAAAACATGTATATGTCGGTGTGTGTTGCTTAGATGATGCCTCTTAAGTCTGGTAGCATGAAGTAAATTTTCCCAGTAATGTCACGTAGACGTTGGATATTGTCAGAGGTGATTGCACACTGAAAAAAATTTTAGCAGGAATGACCAACACAATTTTAGCTGCCAAGACTTCCAGGGCATCTCTAGGAGTGGTCCTTAGTCCCAGGAGGACAAACCAGTTGGAGTCCTTGCAGTGGGACATGAAAGCTGCTTTGAGGATACGGTGAAAACATTCAACCACACCGTTGGCAGAAGGGTTCTGTGCAGTTGTCTGATGGAAGGTGATGCCCAGGAGATTCTCCAATGATGCACACAATTGATACGTGAAAGTGGTACCCCTATCGGAAGTAAAATGCTCCGGGACTCCAAAATTCACTATCTATCCTGAGAGCAAGGCAGATGTACACAAGAAAGACATTGCTGTTTCCATAGGATTGCCTTCAGGCCAACAAGTGGAGTGGTCAGTGATATAATACAGGTAACGCTGTCCTTGTGATGTGGGTAAGGGATCTATAAAATTTACGCAAATTTGGCCAAAGTGCCGCTGAGGATGAGAAAAGCTCCCACTCCTGAATCCATATATTGATGTACTTTTTAGTTTTGGTAAGAAGAACAGGCACAGACCCAATCCTTAGTAACCTTGGTAATGCCATGCCAAAAGAACTTTGTCTTCAGTAGCCATGCAGTAGAAGGGCAAAATGGTTGTGAAACGCCATGAAAGAAATGAAACACCTATCGGCGCATGGGAGATGGTCTCCACAGTCTAGATCTACCAGTACTGACGTCACAGAGGCGGGTAGTGTTGGAGTCTTTGAAAGGGACGTACTCCGGATGGAGGGATGTGCAGGATGTCCTGCGCGCTTGGTACTCTAGATCTTATCGTTGGTCATTTGCTAAGGTGTTGTAACCCTAGGTGAATGGTAGCTAATGTGTTTCTTGACAGGGCATCAATAATGGGATTTAATTAACCAGCAACATACTGAAGGGTACAATTGTATTCAGACACGGTGGAGAGATGTAGCGTTGACGAGCAGACCAGGCCTCAGACTGTCAAGCGAATGATGAAGTTTGTACCTTCCAAGAAGTGGCTAAAGGGATAGAAGGCCAAGTGCACCGCCAGCAATTCGCTGTCAAACATAATGTAGCTGGATTCTGCCTTGGACAGTTTGCTACTGAAGAAGACCAATGGGTGGGGAGAGCCATTGACCACCTGCTCGAGGACTGTCCCAATAGCGAAGTCGTTGGCCTCAATGGAGGAAAGGATAGGTGCATGTGGCATGGGAAAAATGAGAGCAGCAGCGGTTGATAAGACATTCTTTGCATTGCAGAAAGCTGCTTCTTGAAATGGACCTCACTTCAGGTCTTTTGGCTTGCCTTTGCGGGAGGTGTAGATAGGAGCGAGAGTGGCAGCTATGGCTGGCAGGAACTTTGATAAGAGTTGATCATGCCCAAAAATTCCGGCAGTGCTTTGATGGTCAAAGGCGTGGGGAAGTTTTATTGTAGACAGTCAAGTACGATGAGTAGATGACGGAGGTGTTCCTCATTGAAAGAAGAGAACACCCACTTAACATACACAGAAGGGGAGAGACCTAAGAGGTCATCCATGAGACATTGAAAAGTGGCCCCAGTATTACAAAGGCCAAAGTAGAAGTAATTAAAATTGTATATACCAAAGGGGATTGTGGTGGCTCTCTTGGAGATGTTTTCTGGGTTCATGGGAACCTAATAATAACCCTTCATGAGGTCGACCATGGAGAAAACCTTCGCTTTGTGCAAGTAGTAGGTGATGTTTGGGAGGTAGTACTCCAGTTTTGTCTGCATATTCAGGAGCATGCAATCTCTGTCCTACCACATTCAATTCAGTTTCAGTCGAAGTTGTCTACTTTGTCAGGAGTGGAGGCATTGATGGAGGACATGAAAGCAGTGAAGTGGCTGTCCATAAGATCGTCTACTTTGGTCATCAGCTCCTTCATGGGCGAAATATCGACATCGGAGATGGCAACGCTTATAGATTTGAGTGGGTGGTGTACTCAAAGGGTAAGCAGTAAATTCACTTCACGAGGAGAGATGTCTGAGGCAGGTTGAAGACGAGCGACACTGATCATTTCTCTGGGAGCGAGCAAAGCCTTTTGGTTCCATAACAGTTGTTGAGAGAGTTGAAAGCGTGTCAGTATTTGGGCGGCTGGTAATGGTGTGTATTGCTGTAAGAGGTATGATTTGAGGGCTTTGTACATTATTTGTGGGTCCCCTTATTCACAAAGTTAATTAGAGGGATCACCACGAGAACATTAATCTGCTTTGGTACTTGACCGGTCACACCCTTGATGCGAAACTGGACTTCAGCATGCTGGAACCAGATGAATGCTTCTCCGCTGGTGAAGGACTGTAGTTCCTGGGGCGTGGCGTAGATAGTAGAGTCAGTGTATGAGGACTGCATCATCAAAGAGTGAGACACAGCAGAGGGGGGGAGGGAGGAAGGGAGCCATCACTTCGGAGTCAGCAATGTACAAATGAAACAGTTACTTATTAACAGAAAAGCGAAGTGAATTTATTTGGACGGAGCATGCGCGCGCATGTATATATATATATATATATATATATATTTATATATATATATATATATATATATATATATATATATATATATATATATATATATATATATACATATATATATATATATATATATATATATATATATATATATATATATATATATATATATATATATATATATATATATATATATATATTGGAGTCGGCAATTATTTTTGAGCAAAAGTATGGGATTATCAGTTTGATTGTGTTTATGACAAACTATTTCCCCAAATTTTACTCGAATCAAACAAATATGTTTTTCAATGAATTTGAGTTTTTTTGTAGTTTTTTTTTCTTGTTTTATTCCATGTTTTCTAATAACTATTTAATCCGATTTTTTTTTTTTTAAATTATAAAATATGTCAATATTTACTACCGAGCATAAGATATATAGAATGCAAACAATAAATTCACAAAGCTCTGAAATGAAATTTAATTTATTTTTTTTAATTAGGAAATCCAAATTTCACAGTAATACATGATTGAAAAAAAAAGCGAGAATGAATTTATAAAGTTATTGCTTGAAATATACCACAATCAGGCATTATGAAATAAAGTTTTCAGAAAAACTCATTTAAAGATTTTTTATATTTCCCTTCACTGATAGAGCTCTTAGGTTATCGCTACAAGGTCCCTGGTCCCCTATCTTTCTAAAGACATATCATTCTCTCTTATAATATGCGAAAATAATGATAAAAGCTAATGGGAGGGCGGAGTTTTATAGTTGCCAACTGCTCATTGTTGCTATGTTCAGTTGCTTTAGAAGGCTACTGGTTTGTAGCCGTAATCATCTTTCCGTAATTCCTTTTTCTTTTTTGTCTTACATCCAGAAATCCTCATTTTCTCTTTTTATTTATTAAGATAGTTTTATACTCATATCCTGCTGAATCCCTAAGGAATGGTATCATTGAGCTAGCAATATAGCCAATATTATGCTCAAGGGCTGCAACATGTAATGCACTGAACACAAAGGAATTCGTGCTCTCACACACAGTCATTGTTGGCCAACGTATCATACGGAAAACAATAAAATATGAATATAAATATAAGAATTGACGAGTTTTCTCAAGAAGTTATGATTTCAGTCGTCGCTATGGCTGAGATAAGTAAATTGCCTTTTTAGCCTATAAAAAAACCTTATAAATGACATAATATTTCATCTAGCAATGGACTAGACCTTTTACAGTGCAAAAATTATAAAAACAGAAAATGGCTATTTGTGACCATATAAGGCTATTTTCTAGGCCGCTGATACCCTTAAACCACATGGATATGTCACACACTGTCAAAAGAAAAAGGCAACCCTTTTGGCTGATGTGTTTGGCAATAAGCAGATTAATGAGAAACAGGAGCTCCCTCATTCCTGTTTTCCTGATGCTATACTAAATATTCTATCTTTTCTGTGTCGTGAATATAAAAGCCCCTTTTTAATCCTCCAAGCTTATGGTGGTGTAGACCAATAGGGTATTCTTCCTTTGTGTTTTTTTTTTTTTTTTTTATAAAGTCAGCAATTTTCTTAGCCCCTAAGTTATCTGTTATTTTATGCAATTTAGCATGAACAGGTGTTTTTAGCACTTGTTGGAGAATTGGTAATGTTACTCCATTAGGTGAATATGTTTATGGTAACTTAAGTCCGACTGATTACTGCCCAATTTCCAAATCTCTCATATTGTCTCAAGATTTTGTACGTCCTTTGGCAAAGCATATAGATAAGTTTGCTGAAGGTAATCATCTGTTCCTTAGTTTGCAATTTGGCTTTCATAAAGACCTTGGAACATTTGATGCCCTTCTTACTATCTTGAATGCTGTGGAGAAATCCCCTGATTGTAGTTAGGAAGTTTGTATTATTTTATTACTGCCTTTGACCGTGGTTACAAACTCAAACGGTTGGAAGTGGGTGGGTCTTTTCTTAACATCAATATTGAAATTTAAGTAATATATTGCAATGACTTGTTGATGGGCAACATAGTGAGTAAAGGATTGTGATATCTGGTGTTCCTCGGGGTAGTGTTCTTGGACAATAAAATTTCATATATAACGTGTGGTTTGCCCTAGAAAACAAGATCATTGCATTTGCACAGGACTCTACTCTCTTTGTTTCGGTTCCATATCCTGAATGTAGATCTGGGGCTGCTTCAGTCGTTAATAGAGATAAAGCTAAATTTAGTGCATAGTGCAAATTATTAGGGATAAAGTTGAACCCTAACAACAATCAAGGTATTGATAATTTTTTTTTTTTTCAAACTGTATGACTCTTTTAAGATTTAGGATGTGCTTCTGCATAGCAAATACCCGATTGAGAAACACATTGGGTCTGTCTCTTCTTCCATTGCGCAAAATGGCTTACTGAGAAAGTCTTTCATGATTTTCGGTGATCAATCTTTCCCGAAGAAGTGTTTTATTTCTTTCATTCTACCCTCTTTTGAGTATTGTTTTCCTGTCTAGTCTTCAGCTACCTAATCTCATATTTCTGTTAGACAGAATCTTATGATCTATTAAATTTATTATTCCTGATCCCATATTACTCTCGGGCACTGTCATTCAGTTAGTTCAATTTAAATGTTGCAAAGGATTTTTCATAACTCTGACCATCCATTGCACTACGTTATTAACATGAAAAACGTGTGTGTCGTACGGCATTCACGTCAGCTTCCGTTGTCGTTGAATAGGTATCCTCTTCATCAGAAGTGGAGGCGTTGATGGAGGTCTTGAAGGTCATGAAGTGGCTGACCATAAGGGTGTCGGCTTTGGTTATCAAGTCCTTTATGTGTAAACAATCGACATCTGGTATGGCAGCGTCTACAGGTTCGGGTAAACGGCGTACCCAAAGGGCATGAAGTAGGTTCACCTCATGAGGAGAGCCTTCTGCGACAGGTTGCAGGCAAGCGATACTGGTCATTTCCCTGAGGGCGAGCGAAGCCCTTTCATCCCCCAACGTTTGTTGAGAGAGCTGAAAAAGCTTTGCTATACGGGCGGCTGGGATGGCGATTACTGCTGCAGAAGGTATGTTTTGAGGGTGTCATACACTATTGGTGTGTCTCCTTGTTCACAAAGCCAGTCGGAGATTTCCGGAGAGGTGTCCCCGAGTATCGCCGCGAGAACATAATCTGCTTCGGTGGTTGACGAAGTCACGCTCTTGATGTGGAACTGGATTTCTGTGCGCTGAAACTAAGGAAATGCCTCTCCGCTGGCAAACGACGAAAGTTTGAATGGGGCGGTGCCAACTTCCGTGGAGTCTGTCATAGTAACAGTGATTGGGGGGGGGGGAGGCGTGAAGAGCGAGTCGGATTCCGGGGTGACCAATGTGATGAGCCAAGAGTAGGTTGTGACTCAAAGGCGAGATGAAAGTAACTGAGTGAGTTTATTACTACACCTCGATTATATATACACACTAGGTCCCAGTAAGAAGGTCATAAAATACAGACATGCTATTTCTTGTCAAACCGGCAACCGGTTCTGTTAATAGCTAACAATGAAATATGCAGACAGGTTAAAACAAGTTGCTGTCAGTGCGAGGGGAGAGCGAAGATAAAAATGATAATATATACAAAAAAGAGAAATGTCGTTACTATGTATGCTCGTGTGACACACAGGTGGTACATCAGTATTCTAAAATTTTTCTTCCAGCAGCGTCCAAGTTATGGAATAAATCTTCGTAATTAGGTAGTTGAATCGTTGGAACTTTGAAATGTTTTTGATGTTGAACATGTAGACAAAATTCTCTTTTTATAATTTATCACGATGGATTATCTAAATAGTGTTTAGGTTCCTAAAATATGTTAGTTTGATTGGGCAATAATTCTCTTCCATTTCATTAATTCATTATTCTTCTTTCCTTAATGAGCTATTTTCGCCTATTGGAGCTATAGTGATTATAGAATCCTGCATTTTCAGCTTGGGTTGTAGTTCAGTTCGTTAGTAATAATAATAATAATAATAATAATAATAATAATGGACGAACTTCTAGATATTGTATTTGTAAACAAAATGAGGTAATGAAAACAAAATGCTACTTTCTCTAAAAAGAAAAGTTAGCTTTTGCATCGGAAAAATGGAACATAAGGTAGTCTAAACTCAAAGAGCTTTTGAAAGATTAATGATGGGAATAATACTACGAGACAGGAAAGGAGCTACATATATAGAACAATCTAAATTAGAGGATATTCTATCAACATGTAAGAAACAGAAATGGACGTGGGCAAGACGAATATTAAGAATGACAGATAATAGATGGACATTATAAGTAACAGGAAATGAAGAGAAGACGATAAACTGATTAGTTTAGAGGATTTGTGGGTATAGACTTACATAGAAAGATCATAAACACACGGGAGTGGAAGGACATTTCGAACATGTCTGAAACATTTGTTCTGCATTAAGGTGCGAGCGGTAACGAATTTTTTGTCCCCCTGGAAGTATAACATGATGACCTGAAAGTGGGAAACTACTCATTGTCGTCTCCGCCTTAATCACTTTCGGTTGACACATGAATATCTGCTTACTGGCCAACACCAGTCATATTGCGACGACTGTTTGGTACCCCTGATAGTGAGGCATTTGTTGATCGAATGCTACACTTAAAGTAGTGAAAGAAATATATATCTGTTTTAGTCTCGAGGTGAGGATGGCAGATTCATCCTTGCCAAGATTATTGGATAAGATTGTCCTTCCATGCTAGCGGTATTTTCAGCTCTACTTGAGAAGTAAGTCTTCTGAAAGATATTTAACTTTTAGAATATCTATGATTTTATGGTTTTAATTGAATGGTCTTTTATTCTTTATTTATAATAGATATATCGGCATCCATTATCTTAGATGTTAGGATGCCAGAAAACCTCCAACAATCAATCAATCTGTAGTGAAATAGTTAGAGCTGATGACATAAATATATATATATATATATATATATATATATATATATATATATATATATATATATATATATATATATATCTATATATATATATATATATATATATATATATATATATATATATATATACATATATATAATTTATATATATATATATATATATATATATATATATATATACATATATATAATTTATATACATATATATATATATATATATATATATATATATATATATATATATATATATATATACATATATATATATATATATATATATATATATATATATATATATATATGAGCGTGTGTGTAATATACATATATATATATATATATATATATATATATATATATATATATATATATATATATATATATATATATATATATATATATATATATATATGTGTGTGTGTGTGTGTGTGTGTGTGTGTGTGTGTATGTGTGTGTAAAATTCTTTTAATGTTATAGTTTCTAGAATGAATACTCTGTTTTTAGATTGGCTCCTGGAGTGATACATATGGATTCGAATCCGTACCAGTGAAATATACAAGACTTGCATCGAATAGAATACCACCGAATAAATCATACATCATTACGACCATCTTGGTGAGTATTACATCACATAAGTAATGGTCTAAGTAACCTATTTTTTTAGTTGGAGAATATCATTAACTTTTCAACTTTTAAACTGATTCCGTGTTTATTTGTATTGATATAACGATATATGTATTTTAGTTTCATAACAGCTCCAAATCCAGGAGTAGTAAGCTACATGTATGTTTATATTCTGTATCGGAAAATGAACGCTTAACCATTGCGAATTCAACTGATAATCAAATTCGACGAAATTATCATAGTTTTATAATCAATAAACAGAAAAGGGAATTTTTTTTTCCATGAAAAATATACTAACGTTTGATGTAAACTGCTTTTTTATTACATGCAACATTCAGGAAAAACCTTTTCTAATGGAGAAGGGAAATGTTGATTACACTGGAAACGAACGATACGAAGGTTACGCCAAGGATCTGGCCGATCTCATTGCAAGATATCTGAATATCAACTGTAAGTATTAGTCTTAAATTTTAACAAATATTGAAATGCATATCCTTCTGTTCAATTGTTTTGGGTATAGTTCTTTTATGTGTAATTAATCATATACGATTTTTATCGATTTGAGTATACAACTGTAACAGAAACGTACAGTTGGACACGGGAATTTTTGGTACACCATAATCTGAGAAAGTGCACGCTATCACACCCAATTGTCCCTCATGGTACTGTCCTAGTAACATTCGGTAGTCAAGTCATTTATACATAGGTATTTCCGTATCTTTTCTATTAACTGATCCGTTTTTCAGCGGGAGTAATTGCAATATTATATTAGGCCACTTAATATAGGAAAAAGGGCATAACAAGGGAAAAATCAATAAAAGCTACAATAAGCTTTGTTGTCATCAAAATAGTATACTTAACAACAATAATTATGCACCCGTCATGAAAAAAAAAATGGTGGGTAAACAGATTTTGAGCGAAGCAAAAAATCTATTTTTGGGTGAGATGGCCATGACGTCCTGATGGAAGGTTCCTTTAATAGCTTCCCAAGGGTATATATGAGTACAGTGATATTCTCAGAGAATCAAACCAAAGTTTCACAGAATTCTAACTTCTGGCGCGAGTACCCTTAAGATTACTCTGAAAGGTATCGTATATAATCAGGGGACGTATTCTTGACATGCCACATTGCAATCTGCACCCCAAATAGCCTTCACGCTTCAAGGGGGATACGTGGCAGAATTAAAAGGGTAGCCGCAATAGAGGTTACCCTGGATCCCCTACTACTATCGTATCACAACTGCGCCAACTCCCTCTGGCGGTCATTCTTTGTAGCGTTGAGCATGGTGCTACAGATACAGTAGTTCAGGGAGGAAACCGTGAAGATCTTTTCATAGAAAAGAAGGGTGGGTCCATCAGGACGTCATGGCCATCTCACCCAAAAATAGATTTGTCGCTTCGCTCAAAATCCGTTTTTTGGGCTCAAGTCATGACGTCCTGATGGAAGCATACCAGGGAATTAATGTATCTGTGGATTTTCATTAGGCCCTTAACCTTGGGACAATATTTCTACGGCCAAGAAGGCCAATTGAGACAAATGACGTTACCATTATCCGTCAGTATCACTAAGCATAACGATGTTAGTGCTTCCTGCCCCCTGCAGAGAAGAGTCATTTTTAGACGTTAGAAAAGGGGCCTCAAGGTAGCATATATTGTATGAACAAAAAGAAGTATACACTGAGAATATAAACAGTCTCAAGGCTTGTATATATTGCAGAACCAATATCGGTGTCCTCATCCGTTGTTTGTAAGCATACAATGATATGAGAAATACTTACATGAGTAAGTCAAGGAACTCTGGCATCTTAAACATGCAATTGTTGGATGAATTAGGACGCAACTGCATTTTAATAGACATTTATTCCTAATAAATGACTACATGCTAAATGAATGTAGCATGATAAGGAAATTATACAAGAGACATACACAGAAATTAATGTTCCCTCTTTTGAAATGGGAAAATTGATGAGTGGCACTCTCAGACTGAAGAAAAGGTCTTTTAACAAGACTTTTCTTTATAATTTCTGTACATGAAATAGTCTAACAACACTGTGTACTATGTAGATACGGCACTAGTGGTATCCGTATAATTTCACACCTGAGATTCTGAACAGATTTGGTGTTACCATGGCAACACTTATTCAAAGGGAATATCTATGCTTTTATGGTTTTAATTGAATAGTCTTCTGAAACCAAACCAACTGTAGTTCGAAAGCTTGAGACTGCCATCATGTATGCACTGGCAGCGAGAGGGGGGGGAGGGGGGGGGTGTTTACCCCCATCCTCACCTCCTCTCCTCGAACTGGAGTGGAGAAAGGAGGGATAGGGAACAGGATGTCCTTTGGGAAGCTGTAAAATAGGTAGGTATGGTTTCGGATAGATTTTAGAAATCTCACACCCAAATGTGTAAATGTTAAGAGCTGTATACCAGATTCTATTAACTTGGGTTTTTCGAGACCTTCGACAGTAAGGTCTGGCCCAATTACAGGTCAGAGGGTCTCAGACGGGGTTGGGGATTTGGAAATAATATTGCTGGGGGCATGAACCTGCATGTATTATGTCCGTGAAAATACTCACTCCTATAACTGCAATAGACTGTGATGCATCATCTGGTGTCCCTCCTGTAAGGAAAGGAGAACAGAAATGAGTATTCAATTGATTACCACACTGATAAACAATTTGCAATAATCATCTTTTGACAAAAATAGCTTAGGACAGAAAGCTATAAAGAGATAGCGGGAGACACATACCCGTGTATCCCTGGCAAGCCAATGCTGTTACCTCCCCTCAGTATTAATATAAGGATATTCCTCCAACTGGGGATTTCCCGGTAAAAAGGGGGTCGAACATCTAGGTGTATGGAAGTTTACAAAGCACTCTCCCCTCTTATACTTAACACTCTGGTGTAAGGAGGACTGATTTCACAATCAGACTATCGAAGGAATGCCATTCTTTCGACATAGGAGCGGTACCAGCAGAAGCTCACACAAGGGTACCCAAGATATGTTGATTAGAAAAGATAAAAGACATATATTTGTGCATCCCAACCAATCTATTAGCTGTGACCTCCCTTACAATAATAAATCAGGGAGTTTCCTGATCAGGGAAACTCAGGGATAAGGGCTCTCCCCTTTAAGGGTTAGAGGTGTCACACCACCAGCCCTCAAGGAAATTTAACCCTGGATAGGTACGGTGGGTCGTTTGCGACCCCGAGCGTCAAAAAAAAACAGGTTTTTCTCACGTGACTCACCCCTGTGACTGAATTTGTGGGTGATCGACCTGCAGGAGGTGTCTCCCCTACACGCTCTAGTAGTGTCCAGATGTGCATTGCTGTAGCTGTACTCCTTCCCCGATTTCTGAGACGCGTCGGGGTCGTTCGCGTCCGAGTTTACCCTTCTGAGGTAGTTTGCATAATTATCAAAGTTATTACGTATTATGAAATTGTCGTAGAATGGTGCAACTTGTATAGGTTATCAGTTGTGGAAAGTCTTGGTGGATTGTTTGGCTACCATGTGCATGTTTTTTTTTTTAGTTAAAATGTCGTTCATCACCACGAGGACCATTTTACCGCGAGTGCCCCTTTTTCATTTTTTTTCATTTTTTTGCCAAGTCATTTTTCCGTAAGATATTGCCAAATAGTGTCGTAAAACTTTTGCTTGTTTAGTGTTGGAAAGTGTGTCTAGATGATCTGGCTACCCATGCATGACTTTGTTTTTGTCAGATACGACGTAGTTATTGGTATATTGGGTATTTAACTGCGGTTACCAATTTCTGTTTTTTTTTCAATATTTGTAAAAATTACTACGTAGTAAGGAATTGCCGTATATTATTCATTTTTTTTTCATGTTTATGTGTTAGAAAGTGTGCCTTGATGGTTGGGCTAACACGTGCATGTCTTTTTTTTTATCTGAGATGTCGTATATTAGAATGTCGGGCATTTTACCGCGAGTGTCCCTTTTTAATTTTTTTTTAATTTTTTTGCCAAGTCCTTTTTCCGTAAGATATTGCGAAATAGTGTCGTAAAACTTTTGCTTTTTTAATGTTGGAAAGTGTGTCTAGATGATCTGGCTACCCATGCGTGATTTTGTTTTTGTCAGATACGACGTAGTTATTGGTATATTGGGTATTTAACTGCGGTTGCCAATTTCTGTTTTTTTTTCAATATTTGTAAAAATTTACTACGTAGTAAGGAATTGCCGTATATTATTGATTTTTTTTTCATGTTTATGTGTTAGAAAGTGTCTTGATGGTTGGGCTAACACGTGCATGTCTTTTTTTTTATCTGAGATGCCGTATATTAGAATGTTGGGCATTTTTCCGCGAGTGCCCCTTTTTATTTGTTTTGCATTTTTTTGCTTAGTCATGTTACCGTAAGGAATTGGCAAGTAGTGTCGCAAAACTTATATTTTTATAGTGTTGGAAAGTGTTTCTAGATGATCTGGCTACCCATGCCTATTTTTTTTTAGCCAGATATGGCGTATATATAAGTATGTGTTCGATTTTCCTGTGATTGCCATTTTTTCGTTTTTTCCCATTTCTTTCAAAATTACTACGTACTAAGGAACTATCACAGAGTAATATTTCATTTATATGTTTATTTGTCGGAAAATATGCCTTGATGGTTTGCCTAGCACGTGGCTGAATTTTTTTTTTTCTGAAATGCCGTATATTAGAATGGCCATTTTTCCACGAGTGCCCCTTTTTATTTGTTTTGCATTTTTTTGCTTAGTCATGTTACCGTAAGGAATTGGCAAGTAGTGTCGCAAAACTTATATTTTTATAGTGTTGGAAAGTGTTTCTAGATGATCTGGCTACCCATGCCTATCTTTTTTTTAGCCAGATATGGCGTATATATAGGTATGTGTTCGATTTTCCGGTGATTGCCATTTTTTCGTTTTTTCCCAATTCTTTCAAAATTACTACGTACTAAGGAACTATCACAGAGTAATGATTCCTCTAGATGTTTATTTGTCGGAAAATTTTGTTTACTTTTTTTTTGATTGAATATCATCAAATTTTTTTAGCTGAAATATTGTTTTACATTTTTTTTTCGATTTTATTTCCCTTCAAAAAAATTTTTTTGGGTCAGAATTTTAATTTTATAGGCGTAAAATAATCGACAATTATCCAGCAACCCACCATACAATTTTTATGCATATCCAATAATAATTAGATTAGTAAATAACACCTTGAAATTGACATACCCTTCCTACATTTCAAGTGGCAGATTAGGGAGTCTGAGTCAGTGTGGTTGGCGGCCATTTTGTGGACATATCCGAAGCGTAAGCTGCCCTATCTATATATATTCTTGTTCCCTATAGAATTTGTGATATTTTGGTATATTTTTACCTGCATAAATATCATATTATATATTAAATATATGTATTTTTTTACGAAATTTCCAAGTACTCAAAAAATTACCTTTAGATATGGCCCCTGATATAAATGTAATTTACAAAATAATGAAGATTTTTTTATATATTTCTATTTTAGGATAACATATGTTTATTCCCTAAAAAAATTAGCCACTTCCTATTTCATTTGGGTACCCAAAAAAATTCATGAAATTTGGACAATTTTTTTTGGCCAAAAAAAGTTACCCTTTTTTTCTCATTTCAGATCTTCACCTCCATGGGTCTGACTTCATCCAAAATACATCAAGATGTGTCCTAAACATTCAAGAATCAATTCCTAAAAGGATTTGTGTATATATGTATAAACTTTTTTTTTATGAATTTTTATGTCAGGTCTTTTTTTTTTCTACTTAATTTTTTAAAATATTTATAATAAATAGTTTTTCTGCAGATGAGTAGTATTTATCTTTACAGTTGTTTTAAGCATTCTATGAAGTTTTTTTTGGCAAAAGAAAAAAGGAGGTTACTGCAAAAACTGATTTTTCAAGAATTTTTTTTGCCGTCGGGGTCGTTCGCGTCCGAGTATACCCTTAAAGGGGTGTCCGAGGACCGTACCTATCCAGGGTTAATATTGTAGGGTAAATGGAAACTGATTTCTAATCAGAATATTGACGAAATATTATTTTATCAATATAGGATTGGGTTCAGCAAATACCTGGGCAGGGATGCCCAAGATATATTGGAAATAACTACTAGTATAATATATACGTTAGTTTTTCATCTGCTGTATATACTATACTGCAAATATACTGACTACCTGTATAGACATATACTGTAGTTCAGCCAGCATGTTGCCGGATTAGCTAGTTCTTGCTGGAGCATCTAGCATGCTAGTTAAGAGAGAGAGAGAGAAAGCATGGCGTGAAGGCTATATATTACTGTGTATGTATACAATAATGAAGGATGTAAAAGTCTAATGTTACTGCCTTTCTCCGAAAAGAAAGCTCAAATGGAATGGGAGAATGTAACATTCAGGCTTCCATCTAGCCACAGTACTATTGCCGGCTTACCACTGTAGGCCAGCCTCCGGCAGCACTAGTACAGTCGGCATGCTACCGACTGAGTCAGTACCTATCTGTGCCGGTCTACTACCGGCCAGAGCAACATGCCGACAACAGAAATTGTGGCCAGCAGTTCAAGGGAGAACTAGAGAACCTTGGTGACAAAAGGGACCTCCCACCCACAGCCGTCGTGGCCGCCGGAAGCCGTTAGTCGCCGACAGCCGTCAGCTGAGGAGAGGGGGTCTGGCCGGCTCCGGCAACCCACCGGCAATGGTAAGGTTGCAGGACTCCGGCTCAGGAAAAACAATGGCTCGGCCATTGTAAAAGAACAGAAGGGGGGGGGGGGATGGAAAGGGTCCTATATGAGGTATGGGAGTGGCCGGCAATGTTGCCGGACCTACACACCTTGAAGAAA
>NC_090731.1:99706853-99716853 GCF_036898095.1 Palaemon carinicauda | reverse complement strand
GTAAGAAATCCTCTATTTTCCCTGTTGGAGCCCCTGGGCCTATAGCAGTCTGCTTTTCCCACTAGGGTTGTAGCTTAGCAAATAATAATAATATAAAGAACCATACTCTGATATAGGAGTAACTGTCACGAAAATTGAATGGTCAACCATGTGTGTAAGCAGTTTCATAAAGTTTTAGAAAACCTGAAGATGGCATATGTGAAAGTAGCAAATGGGTGAAGGATGAAATTGTTGGGAAAAAATAAGAAAAAACTGCCGGAACAAGTGTAGAAGAATTGAGAAGAGCCATATTAGCAGGATTCCACAGATGAATGTCATAATCATGATTATTGTTGTAAGTCCGTAGATACCTATTGCTTTTATCAGAAAGCAGTGACGAATAATGAGATTCCCTAGTCATATTCTACCATGAAAGTTGAAGTTCATTGTTGATGAGGAAAGAATAAAAAAAAAAATATTTAAATTCAACAGAAGAATGGCGAGTAGAAAATCGCTAGATGCATAATAATAAAGCAATTATTGGATATCTGTTATACTGTGTAGAAATCCTGTATTTTTTTTTTTTTTTTTTTTAGTTGGGTAGGTTAAAAGGTGTTGCTCACTAGGCACTGGGAGCACACGGTCTTTTATAGGTTGGCTTTCCGGTCTTACCTTTACTGTCTGGTTAACATCCACATGTTCTACTCTTTGGATATTCATCTGGTGAAATGTAGGTTTTAGACGTATTTTTATTGATGGCTTCATTACAGGCAATTGTTCGCTTAATCAAGACGAGTGAATATATTGTTATATTTGCTGTTCAAAGTATGAGTGTAGCAATGATTCTCGTCTTGCCATTTATTCAAAAGATATATGTCTATCATCTTATCTGAAACTCTAACGATCAAATTCTTATATATACATAAGGCACACACACATTATATATATATATATATATATATATATATATATATATATATATATATATACACATATATATATATATATAAATATATATATATATATATATATATATATATATTTATACATATAAACCCTGAGAGCTGATACGTGATGAGCATAAAATATGTACTATAGCCATGAAAGGAAGAATGAAAAGACTTGATTGGATTTAATACTTTTGTCCTATTTCCAGCATTCATGGACATATTGTGAGCCCATTAATATCACTAATAAAACAAAAGTAAGAGAGAGAGAGAGAGAGAGAGAGAGAGAGATAGATAGAGAGAGAGAGAGAGAGAGAGAGAGAGAGAGAGAGAGAGAGAGAGAGAGAGAGAGAGAGAGAGAGAGAGAGAGAGAGAGAGAGAGAGAGAAACAGAGAGAGAGAGAGAGAGAGAGAGAGAGAGAGAGAGAGAGAGAGAGAGTGGTGACATGCTAACCCATCAGGTTTCATTGAAAATTAGATAGTTTATTGGTCGCTCATTTCCATTTCCTGATATGACTATATCGTAGTATTGAAAGTGTAGCTTGCCTATGTTTTTTGTGCGTTTTAAATGATACTGGCCTTCACTTTTATATGAAAACATCAGCTTCAGAGGTTGATGACACACCAGAACGAATCATTATGAGAGACCGCAAAGGATAGGGAACGGTTTTAGTTGTGGGAAATAGAGAACAAACAAAATAAAGAAATGTATTCCAGCATACGGATAAAATACAATAATTGTGGAATAGGGGTCCTTATGTAACCAAGGTGGTTTTGCCGACTATTAAACCCTTCCTTTTTTGTCCTGACTAAGGATGCTATATCACCTTGAATACCTAAAAAACTTTCCCTGTATATGGATTAGGTTTATCGTTTCTTTACCCAGAAACAGAAGTTTCACATATATAATCGGAGTTGAGCTCAACATTCATCTCTGTTCCTTATTGGTTTTGCTATAAAACACTCTTTTTACCGCCATGTTCTCTTATTTTTTGTCAAGGAATGAGGCCTTTATTTCTAAAGCTACTCATTTTTGTTTTGAAGATTAGTTTTTGTGGT
This sequence comes from Palaemon carinicauda, assembly GCF_036898095.1. Classification (NCBI taxonomy): domain Eukaryota; kingdom Metazoa; phylum Arthropoda; class Malacostraca; order Decapoda; family Palaemonidae; genus Palaemon; species Palaemon carinicauda. Next base: position 99,714,869 of record NC_090731.1, on the reverse strand, counting down.
ACAGTGAGAGTCAAAAATCCTACAACAATAAGAAACAAAATTTTTTTTCCCAGTTTCGAGATTGCATGAGGATCACGGATGTAAGAGTGTCGCCAAAGTTTTGACCTTGATAGTGTCAAAGACAAATGTTTTGTCGTCTCTGATGGTGGGGGAAGCAGGAAAAAAATATGCAAGAATGTAAATACCATATAATTACATACGTACCTAATTCTATCATTATTATAATTCTGTAATGCAATGTAAACAACTTGTTGACAAAAATGAACGACATTTTAATTAGTTTGGAAATGTATTCTGTTTTGACTGAAAAACTTTTGTAAACACAAGCTAGCACTCTCTCTCTCTCTCTCTCTCTCTCTCTCTCTCTCTCTCTCTCTCTCTCTCTCTCTCTCTCTCTATATATATATATATATATATATATATATATATATATATGTATATGTATATATATATATATATATATATATATATATATATATATATATATATATATATATATATATTTCTATATATATACACATATATATATATATATATATATATATATATATATATATATATATATATATATATATATATATATATATATATACATATATATATATATATATATATATTTATATGTATATATATATATATATATATATATATATATATATATATATATATACACACACACACATATATATATATATATATATATATATATATATATATATATATATATATATATATATATATATATATATATATATATGTGTGTGTGAGGGGTAGAGACTAAAAGCGTAACGGGTAGTGGTGGACAGTGTAGGTGCTGCAGCTATTTAGAGCAAGGAGACCTTTTGATTGACAGTATTTCAATATAGATTCATCAGAATGATAAGTTTTTCTTCAATGATTCTAAATTATAATTGCCTTGTATAGGACCCTTTTTTGTGCTATTTGATATAATAATCTAACAGGAAAGTTATTGGCCAAATTAATTGAATCTGGAATACTGTAGTTTGTAAATTTTATCCAAACTGGAAAACTTTGCTCATACACAATTCACGAATCCATTAACATTTTTTTTTTTAAACAAGACATTTTAGCAATTGGTATGAAACAATTTAGTATATACGATCACGTATTCTAAGTAAGACTTGGGTTCATGTGGCAGTCAGTCATCGGAGAACAATTAAAATTCATCATCATATCACTTTGAATCCTCCCCTAGGTTACATTATGTATGGTTATGTTAGATGTATTCATTTTTTCTTGGTATCGTTGAGAGTTTTTTTTTTAAAGATACAGTTCATAATTTGTAAGAAAATGTTTGGCACTAAAAACACAAAACCATCTTTTAGTGCTTAGAATATTTGCATGGAAGAATCTTTAAGGATTATATGTCAGAGTTACTAACTACGTGGTAATAAAGATGGGACATTTTCTATAATGCATTGTTCTCTAATAAAGTCAAATAACATGTTTGACCATTGACTCATATAAAATGGAATATTGCTATAATTGCAACCATGGTTTAGAACACAAGTTGGTTCTACGTTTCCGCTGAATAAGCTCTGGTTCCACTTGTTTTTGTATAGTTGACCCAAAAATATGACATTGTAAAGTAATTTGCATATTTCATAATATTACAAACAGTAGCTATGTATAGGGATTATATTTTCAGTGAAGCTGGAATTCTTTTGGTAAGGTGTAATGACCCTACAACTAGTTGGCAGGGGTGTAGGAGGGGTAGCTAGCTGCTTACTCCCACACCTGTGTATTGCAGCCAGGACTTATCGGGGTACAAGTGATGGCAGGCCAATTTGAATAAATAACTTCAGGTTGGTATTGTTAGGAAAAACACAAATTACTTTCAAATTTGTCATTTGTTCCAACACTAATACAAACCCTCACTATTTTTAGGGATTGACTCACCCCTTAGAAGGCTGGAAGTCCAAACCAACTGGCTGCTCTTTGACCCTGCGTTTTCTGTACATGATCCGTACGTAACACAGAGAAACCCTGACAACTTGTTAAACAGTTTGTGGAAATCATGGTTAGCGGCCTGAGTAATGTTTGTGATTGTGGGATACTAGCAGTGTGACTAGTCTAAGTAAGAATTCTCAGAAATGTAGGAATCTTAGAATCAACCATATACGTTGCCCAATCTCACCTTGCCAGGGGGTTTGTGGACATGACAAGTATATCTCTCTATATCAAGTTGTTACACGAGAGAAATGGTTCTATATGCAAACAGCAGAAACCAGCTTTGCAGAGTACAGTATGTTCTAGTACCCTCCAGGGTGGAAGATGAAAAAAAGAAAGAGCCAGTCACTCTTTGATATTCTTCCCAGACTTAACCATGGTTAAACTCCGCACTCTCTCATATGCTACTTGTCCATAAGTAGCCTGTGATGTTTAGACCATTTATTGTGTAGCCAACACTGGAGGATATCTCCATGTTCCTGTTCCTGTGAGTCACGCCTTGCAGGAAGTGAGCGATGAAGGTCGTTTAACGCTTCTAAATGCTCACTGACAAGTTTTCATAAAACACTAGTGGGTACTCCTGCCCCTAACGTTATGAGCTCTCAGTATTCTCTATAAGAAGGATCAGGATTCAATGCTCGGTTCATGACCTTGCAAATCCAAGCTAAGAATGTGTTCTTGGCGATCCTTCTCTTGACTTTCCCTGAGTAGATGAAGAGTGCTGACACTCGCGGACAAGGTCGTGTAGTTTCCTTAGGTTAGTGCCTCCAGTAACTACCTGGCATATTAGCCGTTGATCTGGATCATTGTTCATGTTATGAATAACTCCCAATCCAAAGGCTTTGAATTTTAGGATATAAGATTCCAAGAACAAGATCGAGTATTACCTGACCCATCACCATGAATGAGAGACATTGAGGGCAGCCAATGGGGTCACTGACTCTCTTGGTCGATTCCATCATGAACCGGAGACCTGTCATTGAGGTTAGGTGAAGATCTGCCGCTTGGAGTCCTGGGTTGGGGGGGGGGGGGCTCAAATTTGGTGACTGAAGGACGTGAAGCATGCCCCGTGGAGGAGGTCTCCCTTCCAACTGAGGCTAGGTAGTCTCAAAACTCCGTATGAAGAGAGGAGATGCCGATGCAGAGGAAAGGTTAATTCCTTTCGGTCTGAAAGAAAGGCTCAAGGATTAGCAGTGACCTTTCATTGCCGAGACCAAAAGAATCTTTCCTCCTGAATGTAAACAAAGAACTTCCCTATCGCTTGAATAGTGCCATTGTGGAGAGAGATGCCCCTTCCACAATGCCAACTACAATCTAAATGGCCTGATAGACCAAAGCCGAAGATCTATATAGGTATCCAGACATCCTTTTCGCAACTTGCCGCAGAAATGGCTCTCCGATAAAGGATGAACTGGATAGTCTCCGGGCATAAATTCAGAGTGAAGGCACGGCATTGTGAAAGATGTTCACATGTGGCTTTTAAGGTAGATCATGTTCTGGAGGGACCTCTCTTGGGATCTCCGTCGGGAGTTGCCGACGAGCCAGTTGGGCGTAACGAGTGTGCTGGGCAAGATGAGTCTTGCTGGCGAGATGAGTCAATTGGGGAGTCAACACTACCGACGATGAGACCTGCTCCTGAAGAGCAAGGGCAGAAAATAGAAGAATCCAGTTCATGCAGGATTTTTCTGGATCTCTGTCGGGAGTTGTATACGGATCAGCTGGGCATGACATGTCCGCTGTGCAAGACGAGTCTGATTGGCGAGCCAAGTCTTCAAGCGAGATAATACTGCGAACGACAAGGCCAACTCCTTAGAGCAAGGACAGGGAATAGATGAATCCAATTCCCGCCAGAGGAATCCTTCAAAGGGAGACCAAACTGGTGAAGGAAGCTTTCCCCACGGACAGGAAAATGGTAACCACCATCTGCTGCCATTGTCTGCGATACTTCCCGCAAGTAGGAAGATTGCTGACCAGTGGCTGGTGGAGGAACTCTCCATCAGTAGGAAAAGTTCCAGCACCTGGAGGAAAATCTCCTGGCTGCACTCTCTGTTTCCCATCAATGAGTTCTATCTCAAGTAGAAGGTCCACATGAAGTGTTGCCTGAGAAACATAGTCGAAGCTCATTGCTAGGTTGTCACTGAAATAGTTATCACTTGCCTGTTAGGGTGGCTGATCTCATTTCTAGAGATTCAAATGATGGTACCATTCAGACTCTAACCAGAGCCAAGAGGCTGAGTGGTACAGAATGTGGCTGCCCACTCTTTCTTTGGTGCATCTTCAAGGAGCTTTAAATCTGGGGAAGGGAGGAGGAGGTGGACTTCTCGACGAAAGTTCTCGTTAGTCAACCAACTTTTCAGATCGAACTCCTATCTAGTAACTATATAGGCAAGAGGAAAGGGAGATACCTGTACAAGACGAGTCTGATAGTCGAGCCAAGTCTTCAAGCGAGATAATACTGCCAACGACAAGGCCAACTCTTTAGAGCAAGGACAGGGAATAGATGAATCCAATTCCCGCCCGAGGAATCCTTCAAAGGGAGACCAAACTGGTGAAGGAAGCTTTCCCCACGGACAGGAAAATGGTAACCACCATCTGCTGCCATTGTCTGCGATACTTCCCGCAAGTAGGAAGATTGCTGACCAGTGGCTGGTGGAGGAACTCTCCATCAGTAGGAAAAGTTCCAGCACCTGGAGGAAAATCTCCTGGCTGCACTCTCTGTTTCCCATCAATGAGTTCTATCTCAAGTAGAAGGTCCACATGAAGTGTTGCCTGAGAAACGTAGTCGAAGCTCATTGCTAGGTTGTCACTGAAATAGTTATCACTTGCCTGTTAGGGTGGCTGATCTCATTTCTAGAGATTCAAATGATGGTACCATTCAGACTCTAACCAGAGCCAAGAGGCTGAGTGGTACAGAATGTGGCTGCCCACTCTTTCTTTGGTGCATCTTCAAGGAGCTTTAAATCTGGGGAAGGGAGGAGGAGGTGGACTTCTCGACGAAAGTTCTCGTTAGTCAACCAACTTTTCAGATCGAACTCCTATCTAGTACCTATATAGGCAAGAGGAAAGGGAGATACCTGTGCAAGACGAGTCTGATTGGCGAGCCAAGTCTTCAAGCGAGATAATACTGCGAACGACAAGGCCAACTCCTTAGAGCAAGGACAGGGAATAGATGAATCCAATTCCCGCCAGAGGAATCCTTCAAAGGGAGACCAAACTGGTGAAGGAAGCTTTCCCCACGGACAGGAAAATGGTAACCACCATCTGCTGCCATTGTCTGCGATACTTCGCGCAAGTAGGAAGATTGCTGACCAGTGGCTGGTGGAGGAACTCTCCATCAGTAGGAAAAGTTCCAGCACCTGGAGGAAAATCTCCTGGCTGCACTCTCTGTTTCCCATCAATGAGTTCTATCTCAAGTAGAAGGTCCACATGAAGTGTTGCCTGAGAAACGTAGTCGAAGCTCATTGCTAGGTTGTCACTGAAATAGTTATCACTTACCTGTTAGGGTGGCTGATCTCATTTCTAGAGATTCAAATGATGGTACCATTCCGACTCTAACCAGAGCCAAGAGGCTGAGTGGTACAGAATGTGGCTGCCCACTCTTTCTTTGGTGCATCTTCAAGGAGCTTTAAATCTGGGGAAGGGAGGAGGAGGTGGACTTCTCGGCGAAGGTTCTCGTTAGTCAACCAACTTTTCAGATCGAACTCCTATCTAGTACCTATATAGGCAAGAGGAAAGGGAGATACCTGGGGCTAAATTACCCGAAGAGGTTCGATTCGAAGGAGTCCAATGCGGCTTGACGAACCAGAGTGAAACGGTGACTCATGAGACGTAACCATTACTGACTGGAATTGTATCTTGTAAATGGAAGAGATTACCACCATATTTTTTATTTCGTTCTTGTATCTAGTAGCACCTATTTTGTATTGCTAAATTAAACTCTTCTTATTGTTTCTTATCTACGAAAGTTTACTTTCTTTCTTGAAATCAGCTTTTCTCTTTTTTTTTTACCTTAGATCTGGACCAATTTTACCTCTCACTTTTCTGTGGCCATTTAACTTTGACTTTATCAACAATATTACTCCTCTAACTAAATTCAATTTCCACTGAGAATAAAATCTATTTCGTTTTTCGTTTCTATATTTGGCGTTCTCCATGTCCAATTTCTCTGTTAGATTTTATAAAAAGATGTCAATGATTTTTAGATTTTTTTTTTAGCAAATTCTACAAGAATGTCTTCTCTGTCAGTTCTAATGCCTATTGCAAATTTCTATACAGTCGATTCCCCTCTCTTCTTATGACTTACTTTACATATATATCACTCCAAACGAATGCAAATAGTTGTTTTTTACCAGATGCTTCCAGATCTCATACAAAAGTTCCTCTTTCTCTGTATTGGATGTGGTTAGTTTGATACTCAATCCTGGAATTTTATCACTGATACTATAAGATTTTTGCTATGCTACCTGCACGACTTTTATGAATAAAAAACTAATTTTTCTTGGTCTCATGTCCTCTGAAGCAAAAGACATGACCCTCTTTTAACTCTATACGACTCTCCAATTAGTCTAATATCACTCAATCTTATTATATTCCGTTTTATCTATTTCAACTCTCCTACTGACACAGAAAAATCTACCGTAGGTAATAGGTAATAGGTTGGCCAGGGCACCTACCACCCATCGAGATACTACCACTAGAGAGATATGGGGTCATTTGACTGGCTAGACATTACTACATTAAATACTTCTATCTGGTTACGGTTCCTTTTCCCTTTGCCTACATACGCACACACACACAAACAGATACACACACATATTAGATAATCTGGCCTGTTCTTTACATACTCTCCTCTGTCCTCATACACTTAACAACACCAAGATTACCAAACAATTCTTCTTCTCTCAAGGGGTTAACAACTGCACTGTAATTGTTCACTGGCCACTTTCCTCTTGGTAAGAGGCTGAGTGACTCTTTAGCTATGGTAAGCAGCTCTTCTAGGTGAAGGGCACTCCAAAATCAAACCATTGTTCTCTGGTCTTGGGTAGTGCCATAATCTCTGTACCGTGGTCTTCCACTGTCTTGGGTTAGAGTTCTTTTGCTTGACGGTAGACTTGGGAACACTAATCTATCTTATTTCTCTTCCTCTTGTTTCGTTAAAGATTTCATAGTTTATATAGGAGATATTTATTTTGATGTCCTTACTATTCTTAAGATATTTTATTTTTCTTGTCTCATTTCTCACAGGGCTATTTTCCCTCTAGGAGCCCTGGGGCTCAAAGCATTCTGATTTCCCAACTTGGGTTGTAGTTTAGCAAGTAATAATAATGATAAAAAGGGCCTAACATTGTACGTTGCGAGCTTAAGTTTCTAAACGTTGCCTTCTCTCTCTCTCTCTCTCTCTCTCTCTCTCTCTCTCTCTCTCTCTCTCTCTCTCTCTCTCTCTCTCTCTCTCTCTATACACACACACCAACACACACACACACACACACACACATATATATATATATATATATATATATATATATATATATATATATATATATATATATATGTGTGTGTGTATATATATATATATATATATATATATATATATATATATATATATATGTATATATATATATATATATATATATATATATATATATATATATATATATATATATATATATATATACATAGTTTTGCTAATGGAAAGACATTTCAAAAACATTGATTTTTTATGACCAACGCAGTATTATGAAATCTATGGAGTACTTCTCTGTTTGTAAGGTGGCTTCTTCATACCTTATATCCATAGTTTAAAGTCAAAGGCAAATAATATAACTATCCATTAAAGCATTATGTAAGTGCTTTCTGTAAACTAGAAATTAGAGGAAATAGAAAATATAAAAGCTATTAAAATTTAACGATAAAACTGAAATTGAAAAGCAAATGATAGATATAAATCGTAAAACCTGGTCGGATTAGAAAATTGATTACCCAAAACTTGATCGGTATTGAAAAGAGTCTATGACAAAGAACTAAGATCATTGGCATGTTTTTGGA
>NC_090731.1:99689353-99696853 GCF_036898095.1 Palaemon carinicauda | reverse complement strand
AGAAAAGTATTATTCTTTCTAGCAAATCTTTGATCTGACTGTATGTGTTGAGCTGCTTATATAGTCTAGATTGTATAATGTTCGCAGAGGATCAATCAAACAGCTTGAAACATTTTTTGGGAATAATTAAACAGATGCATGGTCGATACTTAAGTTTCAGGTTTCGACTCAAATCCTATTGATTGGCGAAAGAAAGAAAAAAAAACTCTCTGCATATCTGGTAAGATGTTTATGAGGGATAGTGTGACTTCGAATCATGATGAAAATGATAAAGAGTTAGCATTATAACTCAGCATAACCAGCATTTTGTTCGAAAATACTGACATTGAAACTGATAATAACGATGAAAATGTCAGTTTGGAATATCTGATATAGACAGCTCATTAAATAAAACCCATGATCTTATTAAGGAAGTGTTTTATGCTATATAGGAGAGTATATTTGTGCAGAAATTTATCAACAAACATCCTGAAATAGGTGGGGTGGGGAACCTGCAACACTGACCCTAGAAAAAAAACGGATAGACTTTGTGAATAGGGGTGGTTTCCATGTCCCATCACAAAAATTCCAGGAACAATAGGAATTAATGTGGAAAGTCTTTAAAGCCATCCATAGTGACATCCCTAAGGAAGGAAAGGGTTGTGACAAAAACCTGGCATCCGAGTTGCAGGTAACTGTTTTCTTCAAAATGTGGTATTCTAACAGGACCTTGAAAATTGACAAATATAATGCTTCTTAAACGAAAAAGTAAATGGAAAAAGAATCATGGGATAAAATATGAAAGAAAGATGAAGATACTAGGTGGCTAGGTAAAGTCCTGTGTAACTCTAGTCTTATTGACCATGTTTTTAGCTAAAAGAAAACTAATATTCTATTAACTTGTGGAAAACTCCATAATCTTCATAAAAGAGATTATGGTACTAGTGGCCTGAATAGGCGAAGGTGACGCCATAGCCTGTCAGTAGTGTAAAGCCGGCCATACACACTGAGGACTGACCATACGGTTTGCCCTTTAGGACTGGAGCAGCGCTCCTCTCCTGCGAGAAATGCCCACACGAGCTACGGACTAGCTGCTTAGTTCAAGAGGATTGGGCACCCATGTACTAGTGGCCTGAATAGGCGAAGGTGACGCCATAGCCTGTCAGTAGTGTAAAGCCGGCCATACACACTGAGGACTGACCATACGGTTTGCCCTTTAGGACTGGAGCACCGCTCCTCTCCTGCGAGAAATGCCCACACGAGCTACGGACTAGCTGCTTAGTTCAAGAGGATTGGGCACCCATGTACTAGTGGCCTGAATAGGCGAAGGTGACGCCATAGCCTGTCAGTAGTGTAAAGCCGGCCATACACACTGAGGACTAACCATACGGTTTGTCCTTTAGGACTGGAGCAGCGCTCCTCTCCTGCGAGAAATGCCCACACAAGCTACGGACTAGCTGCTTAGTTCAAGAGGACTGGGCACCCATGATAGGCCCACATGGTTACGTTTTTGGTACTTGTTAAATAAATTTGGTACATTACCGGGTATCAAGTACAATTGGTAGCATACAACTAATTTTATTTTTTTTATATAATATAAATTTATGAAATCTGACTTTAAATAATCGTATGAAGGAACGTGTTAGGCATTCTCTGTCGGCTCCTATGTGGTAGTTAATGTACGTATTTCTCTTGAAATCATCATAGGATTGCCTTTTCCGTTTATCCCCATTAATCCGAGAGTCCAAGTGTCTCCTGAGAGGAATATGCTAAATAAATTTTTAGACCTTATTGGAGACTATCTCATGCTGAAGCAGTACTGCACTTTTATTAGCAGCTTGTTTTCACGTTAATTGATAGGAATATGAAAAGCCTTCTGTTTATATAAGCAGAGGGAAAATGTGAGAGAGATATACAAAAGTTAATAGAATTATCAGTAGCTACTTAATTTATCTTCCATACATATTTTACACCTTCGTTTTTTTTTTCTATGAAGAGAATTCATAAAACTTAATCAGCACAGTTTTTCTTTCCTTTTGTTTCAGTATCTGTTTATTATCAGAGTACAAGATACTATTGCACGAATAAGGCAGAATACTTTGAGGTTTCAAATATAAAATATACTATGAAAAAGGAGAGGAAAGTTAATGAAATCATAACTTGGTGGAAGAAAATGTGAGGGGAAACAGGCTAATCCATGCCTACACACGCACGAAACTATCGGGCCATACCGCCAATTGGGACGGGATTGGCCTGTCCGGTCAAACATGCTGACAGGATGAGAGGACAAGCTAGTTGCGCCAGGTTTGTCCTGTCTACGTTAAGGATTAGCGTGAACGTGTCAAATAAGGTCAAATCAGCATGCCAATCCTCTGCATGTATTGCCTGCTTCAGACCTGTTTATCTACATCTTGATCTTCCTTATTGTCACCCGAGTCCTTCTCCCATTCACACTTGTTGGGTATAGCATACTTCGGACTCCTTACTCTCTTCCACGTCATTGAAGTCCATCTCGTCATTAGATTCATTTTAAACAACATTATTTTTACATTCCATCAGTGCCTTTGCCTGTCTTTATCATAGAAAGAGGAGGGGGTCATAACTCTTCCCCGCATCCCCATTACTCTCTGATGGCAATTCTGACAATTGCCAACTTAACAATATAATTGACGAACAGGTGCATACTCCGCAACATCCAACCCACCATCTTCATGAAAAAGCACTGACAGGAACTTACTTCGTGCGATCTTTTAAACATGATTAGTCCTTACTTTTTTATTTTCAGCCATTGGTAGATTTTCAATTGAAATTAACCTAAACTTTCTGAAGATCTAAGGATAAAGTTGAGGTGCTTGAATAAACTAATTGGTCTTGCTTTGGTATTATCAAACTGCAGTGTACCGTCTGCCCAAGATCCACAAACGTTTTGACCTTCTACTTTACGTTTGTTCCTGCTAACTTTCTCCCGTCCTGTAATCCAACATCTTTTAACTTCTACTTCATAGTTTAATTTTAGTGTTTTCCTCATTTGCCCCATGGGGCTTACTAGCCTCACAGTCTGTACTGCTGGATCAAATGTTCTAAATTTCATACCTCTATCTCTTCTATCAAATATGGAACATTTTACGACCTTCAATTATGTAAAGCTTGCAACATAAAGTGCCTTTAGAATGAAACAAAAAAAAAAATTATTCTTTAAATAAATATTTCAATCACCGTCTAATGTGGGGTATTTATGCCCGGGAATAAAAAGTGTTAATCATCATTACACTAGAAGTAAAAAAAGAATTTCAAGGTTTTCTACTTTACATATATTATCCCCTTCCTATTAAATCAGCGTCAAATATTTCACCTCAGAAACGCAGTGGATTTACAGAAACTTTTTGTAAACGATCTACTCTACATTGTTTAAGATATCAATATTACATGGTCTCATTATAGCGTAAACATCTGAGGTTTCTATTGATCTCTCAATCGGTAACAAAATGATGTGCTCGAAGTTGTAAAGATATATCTGTAATACTTTCTGTCGGCACAAATGTTTAGGAGGTTGAAATTTTTTGAAGTATATATAATTTGATTGTCTGTTCATCTTTTGCTTGAAATATTATGCCTGTTAAAGAAATAACAACTGTCCGTGTATGGGGAAGCCTGGGCGTCATATGTAGGTGGTATTATCCTTAGTTGGGAAAGTAAGATGTTGTAAGCTCAAGGCTTCCAACAGGGAAAACTGCCCAATGAGGAAAGGAAATATGGAAATGAGTAAACTACAAGCGAAGTAATTAACAATTATAAGTGGATGCTCTAAGAATATTAACACTAATAAATTATTTTCTTACACATATAAACGATAAAAAAATTAGAAAAATAAGACAATTAGGATAGACTATTGTGCCCAAGTGTATCCTCCAAGGGAGTGGAAGACGATGGTACAGAGGCTATGGCTCTATCCAAGCTTGTAGAAGTCAATGGTTTGATTTTTGAGTGCCTTTCTCCTAGTAGAGCTGCTTACCATAGCTGAAGAGTCTCTTGTAACCATACCAAAGGACTCAAAAACTCTATCGCAGTATTATCACAACCTACTTCTACTAAGACACTATGTTTAAATAAACAAGATCCTAGGATCGTTTCCAGGTTCGATATACTACACTTACTGTGAATAGGTACAAGCCGGATGAGTACGACTAAACTGTATATATTATATATATATATATATATATATATATATATATATATATATATATATATATATATATATATATATATATATATATATATATATAAATATATATATATATATATATATATATATATATATATATATATATATATATATATGTGTGTGTGTGTGTGTGTGTATCTATATATGGACACACACGTACACACACACATATATATATATATATATATATATATATATATATATATATATATATATATATATATATACATATATATATATATATATATATATATATATATATATATATATATATTTTACATATATGTATATATAGATAGATAGATAGATAGGAATATAGATAGATAGATAGATAGATAGATATATGTGCTCTAGGCATGCCGTCTTTAAATTTTTAAACAGTCCCTCGCCAGAGGCCATTCGATGCCCAATACTCTCTTAGCAATATCACACGACATAAGCCCAATATCGTACGAAATGGGACTTTTTGAACAACTTGTTATATATATATATATATATATATATATATACATATATATATATATATATATATATATATATATATATATATACATACATATATACATATATATATATATATATATATATATATATATATATATATATATATATATGTGTGTGTGTGTGTGTGTATATATATGTCATTATTATCACTAGCCAAGCTACAACTCTAGTTGGGAAAGCAAGATGCTATAAGCCCAAGGGGTCCAATAGGGAAAAAAGCCCAGTTAGGAAAGGGAATTGGGAAATAGTTAAATGTTAGGAACAAATTAACAATAAAACATCCTAAAAACAGTAATAACTTCAAAACAGATACGTCATATATAAACTACATAAAGACTTATGTCAGCTTGTTCAACATAAAAATATTTGCTACAGCATTGAACTTTTGAAATTCTACTGATTCAACTACCCGATTAGGAAGATCATTCCACAACTTGGTCACAGCTGGAATAAAACTTCTAGAATACTGTGTAGTGTTGAGCCTCATGATGGAATAGGCCTGGCTATTAGAATTAACTGCCTGCATAGTGTTACGAACAGGATGGAATTATCCAGGTATATCTGAATGTAAAGGATGGTCAGAATTATGAAAAATTTCATGCTACATGCATAATGAACTAAATGAACGACGGTGCCAAAGATTAATGTCTATATCAGGAATAAGAAATTTAATACACCATAAGTTTCTGCCCAACAAACTAAGAAGAGAATCCGCAGCTGGAAACCAGAGAGGAGAATAATACTCAAAACAAGGTAGAATGGAAGAATTAAAACACTTCTTCAGAATAGATTCATCACCGAAAATCTTGAAAGACTTTTTCATTAAGCCAGTTTTTTGTGCAATGTAAGAAGACACAGACCTAATGAGTTTCTCAAAAGTAAATTTGCTTTCAAGAATCACACCTAAAATATTCAAAGGTCATACAAAGTTGAAGAAATATCAATACTAAGATCCGGATTTTGAGGAGCCACTATCCTTGACCTACTTACAATCATACTTTGAGTTTTGTAAGGATTCTACCTCCCACCCCTAATCTGCACCTTGCACTAATTTTAGCTAGATCTCTATTAAGGGATTCACCAACCCGAGATCTACATTCAAGGGGGTGGAATTAATGCAAAGGGAGTAGCATCATCTGCATATACAACAAGCTCGTTTTCTAGGCCAAACCATATATCATGTGTATATAGCATGAAAGGTAATGGGCCAAGAACACTACCCTGTGGAACACCAGATATATCATTCGTATACTCACGATGGTACCATCAACAATAACTCTTTGATATCTATTACTTAAGAAATCAATAATAATGCTAAGAAACGATCGACCCACTCCCAACTATTGGAGTTTGAAAAAAAGGGCACTAGAATCAAGGCTAATCATACGAACTTCCTGACCACGATAAAGGGAATTCTGTACAGCATTGGAGATTGTAAGAAGGGCATCACATGTTCCAAGGCCTTTACGAAAACCAAATTGCAGACTAGGAATAGATGATTACCTTCAGGAAACCTATTGAGACATTTTGCCAGAAGATGTTAAAAAACTTTAGATAATGTGTGAGTAATGAAAATTGGGAGGTAATCAGTTGGACTTGAACTACCACAAACACATTTACATAGAAGAGTAACATTACCAATTTTCCAACAAGTGCTAAAAGTTCTTCTTCTTGCTAACTTGCGCAAAATTACAGATAACTTTCTGCAGTATTCATAAAAGACAATATATATATATATATATATATATATATATATATATATATATATATATATATATATATATATATATATATATATATATATATATATATATATATATTGGGTCAACACCTCCATAAGCATCAAGGTCCATTAACAGAGCTTTAATTTCCCGAGATCGAAAAGCTAAACTAGTTACTTTAGCCTCAGGTAAACAGGAAATTCAAGTTTTTCATCACTCTGTTTACTGTCAATAACATCAACCAAAAGGGTTGCCTATTCCTTTAGACATTGAATGACTGAGCCAAAAATTACAGATTTGAGGGTAGACCACCATTTATGTTCCTGAGTTGTACCAGAAAGGGCTTCATTTATGGTTAAAATGTATTCCTTTTCAGTTGAAGCATATAGTCTGGGCAAAATCTCTAAGCCGATTATGGTTATTCCAGGTCAAATTTGATCCGTTACCTTTCCAAAGATGATACGCCTCCTGCTTTTCAAAATAAGCATGTCTACAATCATCATTAAACCACGGTTTGTCCTTCACTCGGTACCTTATCACATGAGAAGGGATAGACCTATCAATTATGTTGACTAGATTCTCATTCAAAAAGACAAAAGGATCAACACTACTATATAATTGTGACCAATTCAAGCACAAAAGATCATTCAAAATCCCATTTCAGTCTGTTTGAGACTTCATATAAATTCTACAAGAGTATGATACACCAGGGACAGTCTGTTCAGTCTTCCCTACTAATGAAATCAAGGCATGATGAGATGTTCCGACTGGAGAATCAACCTTACTAGTTATAACACCATGGGAGTCCGTATATACAAAGTCCAGGCAATTATCAGACCTGTGAGTGGTGTCACTTATGATTTGCTCAAAGCCTGATTCAGAGGCAAAGTCCAAAGCTTTTAAAGCATGGCGATCGATAGGAGAGATAGAACTTAACCACTTCCTATGGTGAGCATTAAAATCGCCAACAAAGACAAAAGAATCCTTTTTATCATCTTGTATCTTAGGTATAATGGTAGGAAGACAATCGAAGATAGAATCATCCATATTTGGATTCCGGTAGCTCGAACACAA
>NC_090731.1:99654353-99684353 GCF_036898095.1 Palaemon carinicauda | reverse complement strand
CTTTGGTTGTCATACCATTGCCTTCTCTACCTTCCCCTGCTTCGTTTGCAATCTCTAGGGACCCATTTTGCTATTCTGCTTGTCATTCTTATTATATGGCCTGCCCATGTCCATTTCTTGATCTTACATGTTGTTAGAATATACTCTAATTTAGGTTGCTCTCGTATCAATGTTACTATTATCATTGTTTCAATAGCTCTTTGAGATGTAACGAGCTTGTGTTCTAATGATTTAGTAAGTCCCCAAGTTTATGATGCATATGTTAATACTGGTAAGACCATCCAATTAAGTACATTTTTTTTTTAATGAAAAAGGCATTCTAATTTTCATATTCTTATTTTGTTCACAAAAACGCTCCATTTCCTACTTATATTTCTATTTATTTCAGTGTCATGACCTAGGGAAACAAATACTGTCTCTCCTAAAAATATATATGTATTAACAATCTCTACATGTTCGTTCATAACCCTTACATGTTCTTTCTCTGCATTTTCCTTCATAACTTTAGTTTTACTCCTTAATTTTCAGTCTTACATATCCTCTTTCTTTATTCAAATGTTCTATCCTCTTTTGCGAATCATCCCATGATTCACTAAATAGAACTAGGGTATCTGCAAATCTTCAGTAGTTAAGGTATTCCTCATTAGTGTTAATTCCTACTGTTTCCAAATCTAAATTCTTATAGCTTATTTTAGGTGTGCTGTGAATAATTTAGGAGGGAAGAGGTTTCCACGTCTAACTCCTTTCTCAAGCAAATTGTTTTCACTATATTTATGTAGTTTTAGGATAGCTGTATTGTCAGAATTGGTATATTAAAGTGTTCTAAAATATGATTCATCTATTCCATGCTTTTTAAGGGAACTTAATACTGCTGTAGTTTCGACAGGATCAAGAGCTTTCTTAGGGTATAAATGCCATACATTGTGGTTTGTCACACTCTGTTGGTTTTTCCATTATGTGGTAAATTACTTAAATACGGCCAGTTGGTGAATACCCACTTTTAAAACCCGTATGCTCTCTTTGTTGATTAAAGTCTAGCTGTCTGTCAATTCCGTCTAACAGGATCTTTGTAAACATCTTATATGTTACTGAGAGTAAACGTATTGTGCGTTAATTTTTCAAGCATTCTTTGCCTTTTGTAATCAATATAATGATAAAGTTTTTCCATGCTGTAAGTATAAAGGCTTCTTAAAAAAAATTTCTGCAAAGTTCAATGAGCTTTACTACCATAAAATCTCCTTCAACTATTATTTAATCAATTGTTAAGACATCTTTTCCCGCAGCTTTGCTTCTTTTCGTGCCTTTTAATGATTTCTTTACTTCTTTTACTCTTACTTTTGGTACAGTCCAATCATAATGTCCTGTCGTCTCCAGTCCCTAACTGTCACCTCCAATATCTATGGATTCCAGAATTTCAGATCTAGAAGAGTTTGCTTGTTTGGGGGGAGGAGGACGGACAGGGCAGGGACGACTGTGGGCTAGAGAAGTACTTGTTAGAGCTGTAAGGGGTGTGATGGTAGGGGAACCACGAAAAATTGCAAGAACGTATATTCAATATAATTTCATACGTTCCTAATTCTATCATTATAATGATTCTAACTTATAATTTTATGGCATATTTAAAGAACTTGATGACCAAAATGATAGATGTTTAGTTTGACAATATATTTCGTCCCGACTAAAAAAGCTTTCTTAAGGTGCCCTGACACGTGCATGACTTTTTGCCATGAATTTATTATGGCAAGTGGTGACATTCTGTGGCACGAACTGGGAGGCTCCCGCACTGTTCACAATGTGTTCACGCATAGTTCACGATGACTTCACAACGAGTTCAAGAATAGTTCACGAATGCGTGCCCATTTGTGTTCACATTCACACGAACTTGCACAACGAGTTCACGACGAGTTCACGCATAGATTGCGCATTGTTTGCGCACTTCCCGCATTGGCAAGACGAGTTCACACAATTCGGATGGTGCCATGCCAACTTGGCCATGCCAACTTGGCCACGCCATATAAAAACGGGGCCTCTCCAACCATTGATCATTCTTGGATTGGCTTTGGAAGATACAGCCATGCTTACTGTCAGAGACACCATTACAAATAGGAGAAGATACCTATACCTGGAAGCTGCTCTAACCATTATTGACGAGCAGCAGAAAAGGGTGGCAGAGGCAGAAGAGAAACAAAATGCAACTCCACCTCGAAGAAAGATACAAAGGAAAGTGTGGGTCAGGGAACGGTAAACCAGAAGGCATGAGTTTGGACAGTATGACAGTCTACTGACTGAACTCCACAAGGAAGATCAAAGGGGCTAAAAAAATTACCTCAGAATCACAGCTGACCTGTTCCAAGAGATGGTTGAGAAGTTAACCCCTCGCCTCCAGAAGCAATCTACCTTCATGAAGGAACCGCTTCAAGTTGGACTCAAGCTAGCTGCCACCCTCCGGTTTTTAGCCACTGGAAATTCCTATCAAAGTCTGCAGTACAGCTTCAGGTTTGAAGCAAGTAACATCTGCAAGCTCATACCCGAGGTGAGTAAAGCCATCATCGCGGTCTACAAGGAAGAAGTGCAACGCTGCCCCCAAACTGAAGAGGACTGGAATGAAGTTGCTGCCAAGCTCAGCTCCAGATGGAATAACCACAACTGTTTCGGGGGTGTGGACAGAAAGCACATTGCCATAAAGAAGCCACCAAATGCTGGCTCTCACTACTACAACTACAAGGGCTTCCACAGCATTGTACTGATGGCAGTGGCAGATGCTACCTACAAGTTCCTCTATGTGGATGTTGGGGCAGAGGGTGGTGTGTCGGATGGAGGAACATGGAGCAACTGTTCCCTGCAGGATGCTGTAGAAGAGAACAGAGCTGGAGTGCCTCAACCAGAACCACTCCCTAATGATGACCACCCAGTGCCCTATCACTTTGTAGGATGACGCCTTTTCTCTGCGAACCTGGATGATGAAACTATCTATCACAAGTCCTACAAGAACGCATATATAGCTACAGG
Source organism: Palaemon carinicauda (assembly GCF_036898095.1). Classification (NCBI taxonomy): domain Eukaryota; kingdom Metazoa; phylum Arthropoda; class Malacostraca; order Decapoda; family Palaemonidae; genus Palaemon; species Palaemon carinicauda. The sequence continues at coordinate 99,681,344 of NC_090731.1, read as the reverse complement.
TTGTCTCGTGCCCGACGTGTCGTGGAGAATGCCTTTGGAATTTTATATCAAAGGTTCCATTGCTTCTACACGACGATGCATCAGAACCCCGACACCATCAACCTGATCACCATGTGTGCCTGTGTCCTGCACAACCTCATCCTCATGAGATACCCACACACAATTTCAGAAGTGGACCACGAAGATCCGGGCACACATGATCTGATCCCTGGTTGATGGAGGACTGAGCGACACCTACAGGGGCTGCTGCCTCTAACTGGCCACCATACCCAGAAGGATGCAAAGGATCAACGAGACTACCTTGCACATTACTACATATCCCCTGCTGGTGTTGTCCCTTGGCAAGGGAGAATTGTAGTAGCTCCATGAGCTGCATACACAGTTGTTCCATTTTTTAAATAAAAGAAACGTATCTTTTTCGTGAGTATTTTTTGTTGACCTTTATTTTTTGAAATAAGAACGCATTTTATTTACATTAAAACAGTAAACATCAAATATGTACAAGTATCACAGTCCAATTATTTATAAATATTTACAAGTGTCTTATCTCAGTCAGTGTCCTTGCTGGTAGTAGCTCCATGAGCGTCATCCAGTTGTTCCATTTTTAAATAAAAGAAACGTTAATTTTTCGTGTGTGTTTTTTTATGTCCTTTATTTTTTGGTTTATTTTTCTTTCCTTTTTTTATTTGTTTTTTTCGTTTCCATTTCTTTCACTTTATTTCAAGGTTATAGAGAAAAATAAGTGTTTTGAAATAAGAAAGCATTTTATTTACATTAAAACAGCAAACATGAAATATGTGCAAGTATCACAGTCCAATTATTTACAAATATTAACAAGTATCTCATCTCATCTCAGTCAGTGTCCTTGCTGGTAGTAGCTCCATGAGCTGCATCCACAGTTGTTCCATTTTTTAAATAAAAGAAACGTTAATTTTTCGTTTGTGTTTTTTTGTCTTTTATTTTTAGGTTTATTTTTCTTTCCTTTCTGTTTTTTTTTATTTTGTTTATTGTTTCCATTTTCTTTCACTTTATTTTAAGGTTATAGAGAAAAATAAGAGTTTTGAAATAAGAAAGCATTTTATTTACATTAAAACAGCAAACATCAAATATATACAAGTATCACAGTCCAATTATTTACAAATATTTACCGGTGTCTCATCTCATCTCAGTCAGTGTCCTTGCTGGTAGTAGCTCCTTGAGCTGCATCCACAGTTGTTCCATTTTTAAATAAAAGAAACGTTTATTTTTCGTGTGTGTGTGTGTGTGTGTTTTTTTTTTTTCTTTTTTTGCCCTTTATTTTTTGGTTTATATTTCTTTCCTTTTTGTTTCGTTTTTTATTTTTTTTTTCCATTTTCTTTCAACTTTATTTTAAGGATAAAGAGAAAAATAAGTGTTTTCAGATAAGAAAGCATTTTATTCACATTAAAACAGCAAACATCAAATATGTATAAGTATCACAGTCCAATTATTTACGAATATTTACAAGGGTCTCATCTTATCTCAGTCAGTTTCCTTGCTGGTTGTGGTACCGCCGCGTGGGGATGCCCGATGGACTGGTGGGGTGTTGAGTTCCTTGGAGGTGTAGAGGGATGAGGGAGACATGCCCTCTTCTAGGTTGCTCTCGATGGACCCCGGGGTCAGGACCGGGAATCTGAGTGATGTCAGAGGTGTCTTGAATGTGGCTGACAGCGACGACAATGAAGGTGTTGGTGAAGGAGCCTGGACAAGGTTGCTGATGATAATGAAGTTGTTGGTGAAGGAGCCTGGACAATGGTGGCTAACGGTGCAGGTGGCATCCCTGGTGGCCACTCTGTGGTACAGGGCCAGGAGGACTGGCCTGAAGACTGTGGTGACTGGAGCGGCATCCAGGTTACAGATGATGGCTGACTGGCTGGACGATGCTGCTGAAGCTGCTGCTGCTGCTGCTATGGCAGTGCCTGTGGGGTGGCTGGTTGATGTGGATGCCAGAACTGCTGCGGCTGATAGGGCGGCCAAGGTTACTGCTGCTGTGGGCCTGGCTAGGTCATGATTGGTTGTTGATGTGGCTGCTGGAAGAGCTGACGCTGCTGCCTGTAGCAGTGTACAAGGTTGAGGCAGTCTATCTGGAATTCATGCCAGTAATCATCCGGGATGGCATGCATGTGGCCTTCCAGCAGGCACGTAAAATCGTGAACGATCTTGTGCTGGCCAGTGTACGAGGGCGCCAAAGAACCTACTTTGGACATGATCTGAAACATACAAACATTGTATCAATTTAGTACAGCATTTCAATGCAACACATTGCACATTCCATGTCAAAAACAATGGATGAAACTGGAATACAATCTACATGCAGACATTGGGATTCTTACATCTTGCACTGCATTACTGAGGTCCTTGTGGGTCACCCAGGTGTCGCTGGGTGTGGTATCTGTTGTTGGGCTGGACCGCTTCCCCTTGCCCTTGCCCTTCCGGTGCTAGTAGATGCTTGGCTGTGGGAACCTGTGGACCTCACTTCATCACCGTCGCTGACCGTCACTGCACCTGACTCTGGGATAGCAAACTGCTCACTGGGTACTGTCTCTCCCCGGACGATGTGTTGTATCAGGAAACACCCGGTCTCCATGATCTGGCCGTCACGGGCACTCCTTTGGGGCTGGCCAGCTCCACTCATCTCCTTCTTAATAATCTTCCCCACCCTGGTTCTCAAGTTCTAGTAATGCTCCTTGCATTGGGCACCAGTGGCAGGAGGCTCCAACAGCTCTCCAAGTCGGTCCCACAGGCTGTTCTTGGCTGCCACGTTGATCCACTCCTTGTGTTTCTCAGCCTCTTCTGTCCAGCGGTAGTCAGGGATTTCTTTCTTGGACACCTGGACCTGCTTCTTCTGCTTCATCTCGTCCTCCCTGGATGGCTGTCTCTGGGTTTTGCTTGTATCCTGCTGTCTCCGGGATCGCGAGATCGAGACCTGATATTGATGAGTTAGGAGAATTATCTCTATCAGCGTTCTCTGCCTCTGGCCTGTTGGCTTCTGGCCTTCTCCCTCTTCCTTTTGTCAGCTTAGTTTTAGGCATGTTGTGTCTTCGCTGGCAAGCTCTGGAATGGTGAGCAGTGTCCTGGAAGCTCTATAGGTACCCCCACACTGACGCTAGCACCACTACTGCTCAGTAGTCGTGAACTTCTTGTGAACTATTCGTGAACAGTTCGTGAACTGTTCGTGAACTGATCGCGAACTCCTCGTACCATGCGCAAACTTTTCGTGAAGTGCGTAAACTAATTGTGAACTGCTCGTGCTATCAATGCGTGAAGTACACGTGACCATGTCAGTGGGAAGGCACGGCCACGCTACGACGTGCGCATATTCGTGAACATGTCGTCAACTACTTGTGAACTCAATGTGAACTGTTCGTGTACTATTCGTGGCAGTTCTTGACAGTCGTGGCATGGCACGCATTGCCACGCCATGACACGCATTGCCACGCCATGGCACGCATCCTCCCGCATCGTCCCGATGAGTTCACGACGAGTTCACGAACAGTTTGCGTGTAGTTCACGACCCGGTCACAAAATTTTGTCCTGACCAAAATTTTGAACATTACAAAATTCTCGTCAAGACATACCACAATGCCACGACGGGTTTATGAACTCTTCACGCCAGTTCACGATGAGTTCACGCATCGGCACGACTCGAGTCGTGACAATGCGTGCCTCAAATTCGTGCAAGTGTCAGGGTGGCTTTAAACATAAGCAAGGAATACCCGACCCGTTCTCTCTCTCTCTCTCTCTCTCTCTCTCTCTCTCTCTCTCTCTCTCTCTCTCTCTCTCTCTCTCTCTCTCGCACCAAAGGCATAAAGTTTTGAGTTTGGCAGAGTGGATTTTAGAGCTGTTATGGGGAAGGAGGCATTTTGTTCTAACGTAATTCATTATACAGTAGATTCATCAGTGTCATAATTTTTTCAACAATGATTTCAAATTATACTTACATTGTATAGACTCTTTTTATTGTGTTATTCTATATAACATTCTAACAGAAAAGTAATTGACTATAATAAGGAATTCTGGAATATTTTATATATATTATTCATACACAATTCACGAGTCAAGTAACATTTTATTTCCTTAATATAGCATATCAACGATTGTTATGCAAGAATTCAGCATATTTTACCGAGTATTTCAAGGAAGACCCGTGTTTGTGAGGGCAGTCAATCATCAGAGAGCAATTACGAATCATATTCATATTACTTCATATCTTCCTCTAGATTACATTACATAAGGCTAGGCTAGATGTATTCATATATATTTTGGTGTCGTTGAGTGTCTTTTTTTCCTGAATATACAGTTTATATTGGAGTAATCAAGTGTGTGCCACCCCAAATTAATTCTACTTTCTTTTGTAGATTCTGTAAAGACAAGTTACTTAAGGCTTAAGATGTTTACTTGACAGAATCTTTAAACATTATCTGTATAGTTACTAACTACGTGTTAATAATAATGAGATAAATCGGGCGAAAGCTAGCCAGATTAGGATGTCTGCATTCACTTACACAAAATGCAATATTGTTTAAATTGCTGCCATGGTTAGGAACACATGCTGATTCTATGTTCCCGCTGAATAAGCTCTTGCTCCAGTTTTTATTTCATATTTAACAACCAAATGTGTATAATAGTTTAGTATTCAAGAGTATTGATGAGTAACATCATAATTTCATATTTTGGTTTATTTCGATTATAACATGACCACAGGATGCATATTGCTTGTTATGGAGATTAGTGTAAAAACTAGACTACAATGATCAAATGCAGTTGCTTAGCCCACCGAAAATAAACATTTGCTGTAAAGGAAAGAATATGTTTTATTATTTCAATATTAATTGAAGAATCATTCATATATGGAGTGCAAACTAAATGATCCTTAGTGTGAGGTCCATCCACCATTAGCGTCTACAGCTTCATTCGGACGTGTAGGCATACTCCCCAGTCCTCAAATGATTCTGGCATATGGTACTGTGATGTCATATTAACTACCACACTTCAAAGGCTTTTGTTCCAATGGCTTGGCAGGGTTTTTTGTTCTCCCACGTCCAAATCACGAACCATTAATCACCATAGGTTCTGGTAGCCAGTTTAAGCCCTACATTTCTGGGTATGCTCTAACCAAGGTCTTACTTCTGCAAGGCTGGCCAAGGCACAGGGCACCCATTGGGATACTACCACTAGAGAGTTAATGGGTCCTTTGACTGGCCAGACAGTACTACATTTGATCCCTCTCTCTCGTTATAGCTTATTTCATCTTAGCAGACACAACAAATATGCCATACAATTATAGGTTAGAATCATTATAATGATAGAATTAGGAATGTATGATATTATATTGAATTTATGTTCATGCAATTTTTCGTAATTCCCATACATCACACCCCTTATAGCTCTAGCAAGTAGTTCCCTGGCCCATCTTCGTCCCCGACCCCGCCTGTCTTCCTCTCCCTTAACAACCAAAATCTTCTACACCTGAAATTCGGGAATCTATAGATATTGGGGGTGACAGTTCGGGACCGGAGACGACGACAGCCGACAGGACATTTGGATTGGACTGTACCAGCGTGCATTTACCAATCTTTCTGGGTTGTAGGTTGGCCAGTGTACCAGCCACCTATTGAGAAACTAAAACTGAAGAGATATTGCGACTTGTATTACGTAGGCAGTACTAAATTAGCTTTTTCTCTCTGGTTACAGCTTATTTTTCTTTCGCCTAAACATACACTAAATAGTCTGGCCTATTCTTTCCACATTCTCCTCTGTCCTCATACACCTGAAAACACTCACATTACCAAAAATCAAGATGTTATAAGCATGCGGGCTCCAACAGGAAAAGGTAATCCAGTGAAGAAAGGAAATAAGGAAAAAAATAAGCCATAATAGAAATAATTACCGATTAATGAAATATTTTAAAAACAGTAACAATATTAAAACAGATATTTCATATATAAACTATGAAAAGACTTATATCAGCCTGTTCAACATAAAAACATATTCTGCAATTCTGAAATTTTGAAATTCTACCGATTTAACTACCTGGTTAGGAAGATCATTGCACAACTTTGTCACAGCTTAAACAAAACTTCAAGAATACTGTGTAGTGCTCAGCCTGATGATGGAGAAGGCTTTACTATTATAATTAACTGCATGCCTAGTATTATGAACAGGATGAAACTGTACGGGAAGATCTGAATGTAAAGAATGATCAGAATTATGAAAAATTTCATGCATCATGCATAACGAACTAATTGAACGACAGGGCCACAGATAAATATCTACATCAGAAATTGGAAATTTAATAGATTGTAAGTTCCTGTCTAACAAATTAAGATGACAATCCACTGCTGGACACCAGATAGGAGAAGTATACCCAAAACAAGGTAAAATGAAAGAGTTAAAACACTTATTTAGAATAGATTGATCACCAAAAATCTTGAAAGCTTTCCTCAATAAGCCAATATTTTGTGCAATTGAATAAGACACAGACCAAAGGTGTTTCTCAAAAGTGAATTTTCTGTTGAGAATGACACCTAGAATTTTGAAAAAGTCATACAGAGTTAAAGAAACTTTATCAATGCTGAGATCTAGTTGTTGAAGACCCACTGGTCTTGACCTACTTACAATCATACTTAGAGTTTTGTTAGGATTCAACATCATGCACCATGCACTAATTTTAGCCAGATCTGTATTAATGGATTCAGAAACCCCAGATCTATATTTAGGATATGGAATTGATGCACACAGTGTAGCATCATCTGGATATGCAACTAGCTTGTTTTTTAGGGTAAACCACATATCATGTGTATATAGTATGAAAAGTAATGGACCAAGAACACTACCCTGAGGAACATCAGATATCACATTCTTTTGTGATGATTTCTTTGGTTCTTTCTTTAATAAAGCTTCTTAATAAATCTTCTTGTTAATTGTCTAATATTTTTACCTTTACTTACTATTTTTTAATTGTATTTTAATCCATTCTTGTTTAATACTTAATGATTTTCTCAGAAGTTATCATAAGAAAAGTTACGTGGGTGAGGGATACAAGTGCCTTGTTTTTCCTTTACTAGACATAAGAAAGGGGTTGAACAGTAACTTACAAAGTAGTCATAAAACGAATGGTTTTTACATAAATTTGTAGCGTTGAATTCAGAAGTCTTGACATTGGCTGAAGAGTCGGATGTATCCTTGTTTAATTGGGCCTATACGTCAATCGTAGGCCTACTGTCGTCGCTGAAGTATGAGCCTTCGTCAGGTATTGGGAAGGCTGGGACGTCTCGCCAAGCACACTCACAGTCGATCATGTGCGGGCGTAATAGTTCTGTTCGTCGTCCTTCCTTACAAGGGATAAGTGGTTCCGCTCATTTCCTCGGCTGCTAAACGGTCCTGAATATACGCCGTCCTTCAGTTAATGTATAGCAGCCACAACACGTTGTTTGCCTCGAGACAAGCAAGTTAAAGTAGGTCTTTAGACCTGGTAAACAGAGTGACTTACTATGAAGGAGAGAGAGAGAGATCACCTCTCACTGTTGCTTATATATCGTCGTCCTGGGTGTGTCAAGCAATCCTTAATCACGTGACTTTTTGCCGGCTTCCGAGTCTCTTTCTTCTGGGCCCCATGAGTCATTCAAGAATGGAATAGGACGTTCGGGAGATGTTTACGGGAAGTATCCCTTAACTCGGCGAAATTAACTGAAAACAACCTACCTAATTTTTCATTCACTCTCATGTCTCTCCACAATTCTTTCTATATCTTTACAATTACTTCTAACTGCATTTGTCTCTCTATTTCTTATTAACTAATAAAATTCATGAATAAAGGCATCAATAACATACATAAACCTTCTGCATATGAAATTTATCCAAAAAATAATCATTTGTCTGAGACCACTCGGCCAGCTACTAGGATTCTTATAGAATCCTCATACCACAAAATAATAAACTTATTCCTTAGGTTTCCTATTAATAACTAGTAGTAACTCATTAATCTTTTCCAATTTTCTGAAAATCAAATACTTCACCACATTATAGGTTACCACAGTAATAAGGACAATCAAAAATACATTACACATACTCAGAAATGGTGCAACATCTTGCTTGTAAAACTGAACATAATCATTATCAATTGGCCTTGCCACATTTTCTACCACTGTTAATTTGTCTAGCTTAAAATGGTTAATCTTGTTTTCATAACTCTGCAATGGAAGACTGATTTAATTCATAATGTAAAAAAAACACTTGGTGCATAATAGTGATAATCAGGTATTACTACTGAGCAATAATCTGTAAATGATTTCAAATTTCCTATCTTAAACGTTTGAGTCTTCCCATTACAAGTAACTTCTGCAGTTTTAGTATTTTGAACATAAGCACATATTTCATTACCTAAATGTAATTCCCTGTATGGCAAACTGAAAGTTTCAAATTTACACCCTCTAATCAATTCATAATTCTCAAAGAAAATACCTTGAATACATGGAAAATTGCTTTTAGGTTGTTTAATTTGCAAAAAATTGCACATGGATTGACTTTCACTTATCAATACACATTGTTCTAGTTTGCCTTCCTCTAAAATAATCATCGACAATATATTCTTATCCAATGCTATACGAACCTTGGGATGGTTCCAAATTACTGTTGCATTTCCTATTTTAACAGGGAAAGGATGTATTGTATACAGGTCAAACAAATTCATACCCTTAAAAGGAATCAACACCAACAAATACCCTTTTATTACCTTCACAGTAGACATAGTATAATACCAAAATATATCTTCTATCAAAGGCTTGGTATGGCTATTTACTATACACTAATCTATGACTTCTTTCAAAGTTTTTGGAGAAATGATGGCAGGGCTAAGTATTCCTTTTTGTGCATTTATTAGTCTGTTCACAGACTCCGTATGATCATTAATCTCTATTTCCACTTCATGAATTAACTTAAACACTTGTTCTAAGTCATCTATCTTATTAGACACACTTACATTAACTTGATTAATAAATTCCACCATCTTTTTTATGTTTTCTACATTCTTATTATTATTTTCTATTAGAGTACTTATAAGATTACCGTTCTGGTTAGCCCATTTCTTGATTAGCTCTACACGATCAGTTAAACCTTTAACATCGTTTTCTGTAGCCACTCTAAACAAAGCACTAAATGCACTACCTACAAAATGTAATAAAGATGTCTTCAATTTTACCTTGTAAGTTTCTTAATAATTCTACAAAGGCAGAATCACTATGGGTTAGTATGCACGTTCGTATTTCTTTATCTAACTGTTTCAAATGTTCTTCCCTTTCTAATATTGAATTGACATTGATCTTTATTACAACAAAATCCATTAACAGTTCACCTTTTCCATGTGTTTGTATCAAGGCCCCACTTTTAATGTCTATTTAACAAGTGATACCGACCACTAGGGGTAGGATCAGAAGGAAGTTTTGCCACCACTTGCTGTAGAAGTTGAGAGGACCATGGATTAGTTTTTACTACCTTTATATGATTCCAATGGGCATACCTTACATCTAAATTCTGTTCAAGTGTCAGTTTAAATTTATTATTCTTTTCCTTTTCTAACACTCGATAAGGACCTTCAAATTTGGGAGATACCTTTTCATTTGGCCCTTCCTTTACATGTACCTTTATATATACTTGTGAACCTAACTTCAGTTCAGTATTGGAACTAGTTGTCATAGTATTTCTTATTTACCTGTTGCCCTTTTTCTAGAGATTGTCTGGTTTGTCTTATTATTTGGAAGGTTCTTTGCAGTTTCCAAGTTACATAGTCCTGGTAATCATATGTGTGCCTAGGAAGTTTTGCGTCATCCAACAATCAGTTAGGCAGTCTTTTCTGATAACCATAAAGCAAAAAGTGTGGGGTTTTTCCTACCGTCTCATTCACTGTGTTATTCAAAGTAAACTGAACATCCTCTAAAGCTATATCCCAATCTTCTGTAGTTGGACTAATGGTAGTCGCAGTACATCCAGTATCTTCTTATTGGCCCTTTCTGCTGTCCCATTTGAACTCAGCTTATAAGGGGTTATCTCACATTTCTTTATCTCAAAAAATTCGCAAAGATTTTTCATTACCTCACAGGTGAATTCGGGTGCATTGCCCGACAAAAGTACTTCTGGACACGAATGTCTTTTGAGTATTCTGGTCTTTAAAACTTCTGCAACCGAAACCGCAGTTCTATCTCTAACTGGAACAATTTCTAAGTACCGAGTCAAATAATCAATGAAAACCAGTATATACTTATTTCCTCTCAAGGTTTTGGAAAGGGTCCTATATGATCCACCTGAACTACCTCAAAAGGGTTTAAATTACTAGGATATTTTTCTAAAGGAACTCTGACATTTACATGACCTTTATGCCTATTACAAGTTTGACATTCCTTTACAAACTCCTTTGCTTCTTCACTGCACTTAGGCCAAAAATAATTCCTACTTATTGTTCTCAGAGTCTTTTTGATTCCTGGATGTCCTGCCAACTTGTGGGTATGTGTTATAGCTAATACTTCCTTAGTCAGTGTGTCAGGTAAATACAGTCCAGAACAAGCACTCCTATCCTTAGCTTTCTTGTATAATATCTCATTTATTAATTCAAAATCTGACCTAGAAGTTTCATCTTATCGCAAATCTCCTATTATTTTCCTGATAGTTGCTTGTTTCCCTTGTTGTATTTTTACTCTTTCCAAATCTAGGTCTACGACCTGACAGCTGAAACAAAAAGTGTTAGTCATGATAATTATTTCAGTATCCTCTTGTGCTCTAGATAATACATCTGTTAAAGTATTAAACTTACCTGGAATGTATCTAAATTCTGGAGCAAACTCTAGTACACTAATAAACCATCCGTTAAACTTTAAGTTATTAGTGAAAACTCTCTTCTTAAATAGGTCACATATGGGTTTATGATCAGTAAGTACATTCACTTTGTGTCCTAAGAAGATGTGCCGAAACTCTCTCAGTGCCCAATAAATGGCTAATTATTCCTTTTCTGTGGCATTGTAATTTCGTTCGGCCGCATTTAAGACTCTACTTGCATAATATACTACCCTCATTCAGGTTTTTGCTTTCTGTAACAAAACTGCTCCTATTCCTGTATTTGAAGCATCACATGCTAAGTAAAATTGCTTGCTAAAGTCTGGATACACTAAAATAGGATCTTGGATTAATTTTTCTTTCAACTCTTGAAAAGCCTCCCCTAGTTCTGCTTTCCATTCAAACTCTACATCCTTCTTAGTTAATTCTGTCAATGGTTTAGCTATAGTTTCAAATTTTTTGACAAATGGTCTGTAGTATCCTATCATTTCTAAAAATCTTCTTACACCTTTCACATTTTGTGGAGCAGGATATTCCACAATAGCCTTTATTTTTCCTTCTTGCATGCACAATCCATCAGCACTGATCACATGTCCTAAATATTCTAAAGATTTCCTCAAGAACTGACATTTCTTATTCTCTATCTTTAATCCTGCCTGTCTTAACCGTTCTAAAACGATTTCTATTGTTCTGAAATGGCTCTCTATATCTTTGCTAAATATAATGACATCATCTAAATAGACTGACACATTCTCTATGTCTCCTAAGTTCTGTAACATTAATCTTACAAAAGTCAATGGAGTTGATATTAATCCAAATGGCATTACCTGAAATTCTAAGTGTTCTTTATGTGTGCTGAAGGCAGTTAATGGCTTAGATTCTTCGTCTAAAGGTACTTGCCAATATCCACCTAGTAGATCTAAGGATGAGAAGATCTTTGCTCCTCTTAATTGAGCCAAAACATCATTTATTACAGGCATGGGTATTCTATCAGGAACTGTGTTCGCATTCAACTTGTGATAGTCAATCACTAATCTGTAACTTCCATCTTTCTTTGGAATTAACAACATGGGAGAATTATAAGGTGATTTAGAGGGTATGACCACTCCTTCCCCCTTCATTTCTTCTATCATTTTATCTACTATTGGACGTTGGCTGATAGATAATTTATAATTAGGTATGAAAAAGGGTTTGGCTCCATCATCTAGGATTATCTTATGTCTTAACACCTCGGTCCTACCTAACCTATTCCCCGTAATTGCTATGGTCTGCCTATATTTATTTAAGGTTTTTATTAATGTTTCTCTGTACCCCGGAAAATATCTGTTATCTATCTCCCTATCTATTCCTGCATCAATGTTTCCTATGGTAAAGAATGCTTCCTCCTCTAACGGAATCATCTTATGTGTGACTTCTATTCCTGTACAAAATTCGGTACCGTCTAACAAATGGAGACTTTTATCAGAATAATTCATGACATAAGTAGTGCAGGCTAATCCCTCCATCTGAACTAATGAACCATCCATTCTGACATATTGTGGCAAACATTCTGGGGTCAATATTACATCATTATTTGTGGGTAACCACTTATCTACACTGCATTTCTCTAATCTTTGTTTGTCAGGATTATTCCTACCTACATTTCCACAAAACCGTGTGGTTTGTGTGATCAGCCCACCGGAATTCATATCGGCGATATTTGCTCTTAAAGGACTTGAACTTCGGTTACTCAAATTAGTATTTCTAGTCAAATGTTGATGTCTTCCTACACTAGCATTTCGCGACCATCTGTCTGCAGTTAATCTCAAGTCGTACTGGTATTGTGTGAGTCTTTGGAAAATATTATCAAGACTCATAGCCCACTTAAGAAAAAAAAATTGAAAAATTAAAACACCAAAATTTTTCTTACGAGAGACAAATGACCTAACTTCCTATTCTATAGAGAGGTATTATTAATTATACAGAACAAGAGAGCAAACGAAAGCATGCAAACTACTCGAATATCCATTGGTTCACAAACTCCTTTTGTTTTCCTCTATTTTCTTGAGATTATGTTTCGAAATTCTTCGACACTTATAATGGCTTCAACACTTATCTGAAATAAAGCCAGTATTAGTTCAAACTCTTAATATAACACGTTTAAGTATACCTTAACGCTGCCACCATTTGTGATGATTCCTTTGGTTCTTTCTTGTCATAAAGCTTCTCAATAAATCTTCTCGTTAAATGTCTAGTATTTTTACCTTTACTTACTATTTCTTAATTGTATTTTAATCCATTCTTGTTTAATAATTAAAGTTTCTCTCAGAAGTTTTCATAAGAAAAGTTACGTGGGTTAGGGATACAAGTGCCTTGTTTTTCCTTTACTAGACATAAAAAAGGGGGTTGAACAGTCACTTACAAAGCAGTCATAAAAAGTATGGTTTTTACATAAATTTGTAGCGTTGAATTCAGAAATCTTGACACTGGCTGAAGAGTCTGATGTATCCTTGTTTGATTGGGCATATACGTCAATCGTAGGCCTACTGTCATCGCTGAAGTATGAACCTTCGTCAGGTATTGAGAAGACTGGCGCGATGTTCTAGTCACCTCTGTCACTCTGGGACATCACGCCTCTGTCACTCTGGGACATCTCGCCAAAAACCTCTCACTGTTGCTTATATATCGTCGTCCGGGGCTTGTCAAGCTATCTTTAATCACGTAACTTTTTGCCGGCTTCCGCGCCTCATTCGTCTGGGCCCCATGAGTCATTCAAGAATGGAACAGGACGTTCGGTAGATGGTTATGGAAAGTATCCCTTAACTCAGCGAAATTAACTGAAAACAACCTACCTAACTTCTTGTTCACTCTCATGTCTCTCCACAATTCTTTCTATATCTTTATAATTACCACTAGCTGCATTTGTCTCTATTTCTTATTAACTAATAAAACTCATGAATAAAAGCATCAATAACATACATAAACCTTCTGCATATAAAATTTATCCAAAAAATAATCATTTGTCTGACACCTCCTCCGTTATGAGAATCAGTTTTTCTGAAGTGTCTTAAATCTTGTGAGTTCAATGTGCCTAGCAGCAAAACTTCTTGGAATTCCCTTTTATCTATTCTCACAGATTTTTTGTTGACATTTCCTTCCTTAGTATTTATGGTGCCTTCACAAGAAGTAATTTCTCCCATTCTATGTCGAATTGCTAAATTTTCTTCTTTCTCCCTTTCTTCTGATTTTACTTTGATTTCCCTTTCTCTTTTTGAACCGGAGTGTGTTTCAACTATCGAAGCGGTCCCCTGCAAATTGGCCAAATTTCTAGTGGACTTGTCATCGACAAGTTGGAAACAGACTGCCTGATTATTTCCCTTTAGAATTACTTTTCTGTCTTGACAATCAAAACCTATGCCAAAATCTTGCATTGTTTCACAAGAGATCAAAGCTCGAGCGGGAAATGCTACTTATTGCAAAACCAAAAATGGCACTTAACACTTCTTCTCTAACAATTCAATTTTTAAATCTATGGCTCCTACATTGTTAATCTGATTGTCAGTTATTCCCTGAACTAATGTATCCTCACTCCTAATCGTGGAAATAGGTATATTCAAATAATCAGTTAAAGTATGGAGCTCTATGAGATTTACAGTACTTCCTAAATTTAACAAACTAAGACATTCTTTACCTTCTATCTTGATATTTATTTCAGGTAATGATTGATGTCAGAAGGATAAATATGTTGCTGGCATTGTGTATGTACCTCCGCTACCTGCAACATCCTTCCATTCTTTGGTTTCCCTATTTCCTGGACTCCTTTCCTGCTCTTCTAGTCACTTTCTGTTACCTTGTTTTTCTTCAGAGTAATTAGTAGGGTTTGAGTTATCCTTTGCTTGTGCCTGAGGAGTATTTTCTGAAGGTTTATTATATTACTTACCTTGGTACCAACATTCTTGGTCTGTGTGACCACTTCTCAGACAATACTGGCAATACCTATTCTTTGGTCTAGCTCTCTTATGATGATAATTCCCTCTAGATTTATGTTTCAATATAATTTCCTTTGCTTTGTTTATTTGACTTGTAAGGAGGCTGGTTATTTTTGTAATTTTTATGGTAATGTTTACTCCTACCGGACACGTTATCTTTATCTTCCCTGTAATTCTCATACCTCTTTTGTTAGGTATTCGCCGAAAAAGTGACCTCGTCAAGTTGAGTCTCGTTGAGTCTCGTTTTTCTGTATCACTTCTGAATTTGGCTCAACGTTTTTGTGAGTTTCTGGGCAGGATTTAAATTTAGGTCTTTGAAGCCCTCCTTTCTTTTTCACCAAAGGCTGCATACAATGTCCTGTAGGCCACATAAGTCAGAATTTCATCTAAATCTATCGGTTTGTTATTATCCTTACTAAACTTGGTTCTGTCTCCTACCGTGATTGTGGGTAATGGCAAAATGTCTTCCCTAACCACTCCTAAATGATTCAGAACCTGGGTATACAAACTGGGCATGGAATCACCTTCAAATTTAGCTGAGGTAAACCTATACAACTTTAACAACCAATCGGTCTCCTTGGCCGATCGCCACACTAGTCTGCATTCCTCTTTAAACTCGTTGAAAGTCGTAATATTTTCAAAAGCCTTACCGTTTAATGTAGGGTGAGCATCCTCTACGTCTACGTTGACTAACAAAATGGCCTGTTTGATTTGTGCTACTTCATCAGTTATTTTAAAACTAACGATACTATTCTCTAAATCCCCTAACCACTTATCTACACTGTATTTCTCTAATCTTTGTTTGTCGGGATTATACCTACCTACATTTTCACAAAACCGTGTGGTTTATGTGATCAGCCCAGCGGTATTCATGTCGGCAATATTTGCTCTTAAAGGACTCGAACTTCGGTTACTCAAATTAGTATTTCTAGTCAAATTTTGACGTCTTCCTACACTATCACTTCGCGACCGTCTGTCTGCAGTTAATCTCAAGTCGTACTGGTATTGTGTGAGTCTTTGGAAAATATTATCAAGACTCATAGCCCACTTAAGAAAAAAAATGGAAAAATTAAAACACACCAAAATCTTTCTTACGAGAGACAAATGCCCTAACTTCTTATTCTATAGAGAGACATTATTAATTATACAAAACAAGAGAGCGAATGAAAGCATGAAAATTACTCACATATTCAGTGGTTCACAAACTCCTTTTGTTTCCCTCTATTTTCATGAGATTATGTTTCGAAACTCTCCGAATCTTATAATGGCTTCAACACTTATCTGAAATAAAGCCTGTATTAGTTCAAACTCTTAATATAATACAGCAAAGTATCCTTTAACGCTGCCACCATTTGTGATGATTCTTTTGGTTCTTTCTTTAATAAAGCTTCTCAATAAACCTTTACTTACTATTTCTTAATTGTATTTGAATCCATTCTTGTTTAACACTTAATGATTCTCTCAGAAGTTATCATAAGAAAGGTTACGTGGGTGAGGGATACAATTGCCTTGTTTTTCCTTTACTAGACATAAGAAAGGGGTTGAACAGTCACTTACAAAGCAGTCATAAAAAAAATGTTTTTCACATAAATTTGTAGCGTTGAATCCAGAAGTCTTGACACTGGCTTAAGAGTCAGATGTATCCTTGTTTATTTGGGCCTATACGTCAATCGTAGGCCTACTGTCGTCGCTGAAGTATGAGCCTTCGTTAGGTATTGGGAAGGGTGGCGCGATGTTTTAGTCACCTCTGTCACTCTGGGACATCACGCCTCCGTCACTCTGGGATGTCTCGCCGAACACACTCACAGTCAATCAGGTGCGGGCGTAATAGTTTTGTTAGTCGTCCTTTGTTTCAAGGGATAAATGGTTCCCCTCAATTCCTCGGCAGCTAAACTGTCCTGAATATACGCCGTCCTTCATTTAATGTATAGGCAGCCACAACTCGTTGTTTGCCTCGAAACCGGCAAGTTAAAGTAGGTAGTGACTTACTAGGAAAGAGAGAGAGAGAGATCACCTCTCACAGTTGCTTATATATCGTCGTCCTTGGTGTGTCAAGCTATCCTTAATCACGTGCCTTTTGCCGGCTTCCGCGCCTCATTCGTCTGGGCCCCATGAGTCATTCAAGAATGGAACAGGACGTTTGGGAGATGTTTACGGGAAGTATCCCTTAACTCAGTGAAATTAACTGAAAACAACCTACCTAACTTCTCGTTCACTCTCATGTCTCTCCACAATTCTTTCTACATCTTTACAATTACTACTAACTGCATTAGTCTCTCTATTTCTTACTAAATAATAAAATTCATGAATAAAGGCATCAATAACATTCAGAAACCTTCTGCATATGAAATTTATCCAAAAAAAAATCACTTGTCTGACACCTATCTTCACTATGGTGCCCATCAACAACAACTCTTTGCGATCTATATCTTAGAAATTCAATAATGAAGCTAAGAAATGACCCTCGCACTCCCAACTGTTTTAGTTGTGTAAGAAGGGACTCATTATTAACACGGTCAAAGGCAGCCCTAATATCAGGGCCAATCATACGAACATCTTGACCACAATCAAGGGATTTCTGAACAGCATTACGAAACCTAAATAGCAAACTAGGGACCAGAGGATTACCTTCAGCTAACCTTTTGAGAAATATTGTCAAAAGACGTTCAAAATCTTTAGATGATATGGGAGTTATGGAAATTGGACGGTAATCAATTGGACTTGAGCTACCAAAATCCTACTTACATAGTGTAGTAACATTACCCCTTCTCCAACAAGTGCTAAATGCTCCTCGTCTTTATAACTTTTGCAAAATGACTGATACCTTTAGAGCTAAGAAATTTGCAGTCTTTATAAACAACAACGGAGGAATACCATTTGGGTCTACACCTCGATAATCATCTAGATCCATCAACAGAGCCTTAACTTAACGAGATCCAAAAGCAGGATTACCTATTTTAGCCTTAGGAAAAAAGGAATGAGGAAGATCAAGTTTCTCATTACTCTGTTTACTGTCAAACACATCAACCAAAAGGGCTGCCTTTTCCTTTGGACAGTGAGTGACAGATCCTTCTGGTTTAAGTTAACGAGGGACTGTTGCATCTACACCAAAGAGTGCAGATTTAAGGGTAGTCCACCACTTATGTTCCTGGGTTTTATCAGAAAGAGTTTCTTTTATGTTTAAATTGTATTCCTTTTTCGTTGAAGCATAAACTCTCTGAGAAAAAGCTCTGAGATGAGTATAGTTATTGCAGGTCAAATATGAACTGTTACCCTTCCAAAGATGATAGGCATCCTGATTCTCCAAATAAGCATGACTACAATCATCACTGAACCATGATTTGTCCTTCACTCGGTATCTTAGCACACAAGAATGGATTCGCCTACCAATGATGTTGACTAGATTCTGATTCATAGGGACAACAGGATCAATAATGCTATACAACTGTGACCAATTCAAGCCCAAAAGATATTGAAAATCCCATTCCAGTTGGCTTGAGATTTCATGTAAATCTTACATAAGCATGATACATCAGGGACAAACTGCTCAGTGTTCATTACTAATGAAATCAAGGTATGACCAAATGTCTCAAAAGGAAAACACACCTTACTCGTTTGAACGCCAGGAGAGTCGGTGTATTCGAGGTTCAAGCATTTACCAAACCTGTGAGTATCTTCGCTGGTGATTTGCTCACAGCCTGTTTCAGAGGCAAAGTCTAAAGCTCTTAAGCCAGGGCGATCGATGGGAAAAACAGAATTTAACCCCTTCCTATGGTGAGCATTGGAATCACCAACAAAGACAAAAGAGGCATTTCTATCATCTTGTATCTTAGCCAAAATGGTAAAAAGACAATCAAAGATAAAATCATCCATGTATGGATTCCGGTAGATCCAACAGAAATAGGTTTTGTTATGCCTGCCACAAACTTTTATTACCTGAAACTAATGACATGCACATTCATAGCAGGACTTATGAGGAGGAGAGTACTCAGTCCAAATATACACCGGTATTCCCCTGGCCCTATGAATGGCATCCTGTTTCAGAATTATTGGCTTCTTAACACCAGTTCTAGGAAGCACAGATGAATGCCTCATATAAGAAATCAAAGTTTCTGAGCACAAAAGAATATCACACTGTCTGGACGCAACTGTAAGGTCTTGAATATTTGCTTGAAGGTGATAAATATTGCAACACAGTAGACGACATTAACGAAATCTAGGACTGGCACCGGATCTCATTCAATGTCTCCAATCAGCATAAGAATTAATGGTAATAAAGATGATACATTATACATAGCAGCTTCATCAACGCGAATGATAACAAAAACAATCTGCTTTCCGGATATATGATTTAAATGATTGATCAAATCCATAGACTATAGTAAAAGGTCGGTAAAAGTGGTCAACATGGCTGAGCCAATATATCATGCAAGGCTAATACCCTCCAGGTTAGCCTCTTCTACTGTCTTGAGGTAGAGTTCTCTTTTTAGAAGGTACATTCGGGCACCCTATTTTATAATTTTTTTCTTACTCATATATATATATATATATATATATATATATATATATATATATATATATATATATATATATATATATATATATATATATATATATTATTCTAATAACTTGCATATGAGATATTTTTTTTTCTAATTTTGATGATGTTCCTAAAATAATTTATCTTAATTGTTACGTCTCTTGTAGTTTATTTATTTCCTTATTTCCTTTCCTCGTTTTTTTTTCTTGTTAGGGCCCTTAGGCTAGTAGCATCCTGCTTTTTCAACTAGTGTTGCAGCTTAGCCAATAATAATAATATTGGTACAGTTATTCCGTATATAACTATTGTCTAGCATTGTATATAAATGGTCACCAATCCATATCACTCCATCTCTTTTGTTGATAATATCAACCTGATTTCTAATTTTTTCTCTATCAGTTTTTTTTTCTTATACCTTTCCTTGTACTTGTTAAGGAACTTTTTCATCTATCTCTTATATTGATTCCAATACAGATATTGTTCAATTACTATTCATTTCTTATTTACTTAATTCCATTTCATAATGTCACTGGGAGTACCTATTTTGCATTGCCGTATATATATATATATATATATATATATATATATATATATATATATATATATATATATATATATATATATATATATATAATATATATCTATATATCTATATATATATATATATATATATATATATATATATATGTATGTATATATACATATATATATATATATATATATATATATATATATATATATATATATATATATATATATATATATATATATATTATGAAGAACATAGAGGATGGACACAAAGAAGCCCAAATGGAGAGAAAAAAGAAAGGAAATGGATTTTATTCATAGTGATAAAGCTAATTTACTTTAAAATGCAAGATGTTTAAACTTGTTATAGTTAAACGACCACAGAATGGTGAGAAGGAAAGAAGGAGAATAATTAATTCTAAGAAAAATTGGTAATCTCAGCTATATAATAAAATTGAAGCATATAAAAAGAAATGGAGAGTAATTTAACACAAATTTTATTGGGATTGGAACAAGCTATAGGTGGTAATGCTCTGAAGAAGATCAAGGAAAACTATCAGAAAAAAAAAAAATATTAAGGGAAAAATTGGACATGAGGTTAAAATACAAAAGAGATGAAATAGAATTAGCTGAAATACCCAAAACAGTAAACAAACTAAAAACTCAAGACATTCGTAATCACAATCAGACTAAAATTGAATAAACACTGGAGAGAGGAAGAACCACCGAATTGATGAAAATAAGACTTGGAAAAGGGTGTTAACAGATATTGCTTTAAAGTATGACAATGAAAATATGATAAAAAAAGATAGAGTAAACAAAATTCTAGAGGATATCTATAAAATGCTACATAATAGGCAAAAAAGAAATAACTTAGCCAATATAAATAAGGAAACGCTCGAGCTGGTACTACAAATAACAGTAGTTGAAGAATGTATTAAAAGTCATGAAACTACGTAAAATTGTGAGAAAATTTCAACTAAGACAAGAGTTATACATAGAGACCCAAACCCTATTAAACTATTTACAGCATGCCTAGAAGGTTTTTTTACGATTAAATTAGTATTGATGGGAATACCTTAACAACTGTAGAGTTGCACGTGACATAGTTCTATTTAGTGAATCAAAGGAGGAATTGCAAAATATGATAGGGAATATGAATAGAAAAAAAATAAGAGTAAAACTTAGGTATTGTTAATGAAAATGCAGAGACAACAAATAAGGGTTATGGACGAGCCTCTAGAGACTGGAAATTAATATAAGTAGGACTACTTAGGACAAACAGTAAATGTTTTCCCTGGACCAAAGACCCAAATGAAAAGAGAGAAAAACATAAGATGGAAAGGCTTTTGTTAACAAAAAGAGGTAATGAAAATTAAAAGGCCACTTTCTCGAGAAAGGAAAATATCAATCAGATGTTCCTACCAGTATTAATTCATGTATCAGAGAATTGGATCCTTACTAAAGCCTTAGGACATAAGCTTGGTTCAACTCAAAGACCTATGGAAATAATAATGATGGGAGTAACACTATGAGACAAAAAGAGCAACATGGATACGAGACCATAATGAAATTACACGATATTCTAATTAGACTATGAGCTAAAATCTGTAGCACTCACTTTCGGTACAGCTTTCTGGGGGTGATTTGATTTTACACGTAACAACTTAGATTCAACACCCAGATCGATATTCCATTTGTCCCAACGCATGAAAGTTGTACATTAATTAAGAAAAGATCATTTTAATTAGAGCACCTGAGGCATAGATCCATCATCTAACCGAAAAGGGGTAGGCTCAAGGCCACCCATTATTACACTGTTGTTACCCATATATAAATTATCATAAATTTATAGTCATCTTGATTTTTATAATGCTTTCATATACCAAACTGTTCTCAATTACCTAAACTTTCAGATAAAGTATTGTTTGTAAACAGTACTTACCTAGTAAAATTACTGTCATAACCAAAAACTGGCAAACCAAGAACACGTGTTTTCCACGCTGCATCAGCTGTTCCTCTGCTTCCTCCACTAGGCTGTAGTGATGTATTTGCTCAATAGATGTCATCTATATGTTACGTGGGTGTAATTCTGCGATTTCACCGTAAAATTGTGTCTAGAATATATATATATATATATATATATATATATATATATATATATATATATATATATATATATATATATATATATATATATATATATATATTACGATACCGTTAAACCATGTTCTTCAAGAACAGTTTGTTGTTAGGTTTAGTGATTTTCACACTTGCATGGCTTTTCTTGTAGTTATTGGAAAGCACTTTGATGATGGTGGTCTTAAGGATGTTTTCCTCATGTCTTATGTTGTCATTGAAGGTTCCATTCCTCAAGTGCTAAACGGGCGTCACTATAATAGAAGTCTTAGGATCCATAAACTACTTACTGAGGCTCTGATTCATCTCGAATTTCAATCCCATCTTGAATCTCTAGATGAGACAGCCTAGCAAACCCCATTGAGCTTTCATTCTTCCATGGCTGATACATTTCCAAATCCCGAATTCATAACAGCATGTGGAAGTAAAGCATTCAAGTCTGTCTTGTGAGGTTTCAGCAGTTTCACGGGGAGAATGAGGGCAGTCAATGCAAAATATGACTTCTGGTGCTCATACATTGAAATGGTCAAACTGTTCCTGTTCATAAGAGGACCTAGTGAGTCAAACTGGAATCTTCACCTTGCAGCTTTTCATGAAATGCTGCCACGATTCTTCTCATATGATCGTCAGAATTGTGACCACTATGGCGCAGCATAATTGTTAGAAATTATTAGCTTTCTTGCAACTCATCTGGAAGTTCATGGCTCCACCACTTTAGTTGGGCTGTGGACAATTCAGCATTCCAGTAATTGGTTCGCCTCCATAGTTTGTGCGCAGGCCATTGAGCAGGCAGAAGATCATGTCTCTAAATCTTCTGGAGGTCTCATCGGCATAACGCCTAATCATGGTGCTGTTTAAGGGTGGATTCTAAGTCAGAATGAGCGTGCAGCTATTGTCAACCAGTGTGAAAGTATGGTTGACACTGAAGCAGACAACACATCTGGACAACCACATTCACTGGATGAGTCAAAATGCTACCCGAGATTCCATCCTTGAGATAATCAATTGCAAATACAGCAAAAGCAAGTGCAGCAGTGCTGCAAGGTCTTGCTGCATGTCTGGCCTGTCTTGCAAAGATTTGTGTGCTTGAAAAAACTGCTCCAACAGTACAGAAACTGTCCAAGAGCAGCAAATAGAGAGAGCTGAAACGGAGGAGGATAAAGAGCCTTAGCCCTAAGGTCTCTCTTGTGATTTATAGAAGGGCAATTTAAATTCATACTAGAGAATTGGAACCAGTTGAGGCGACCGTCTTCAGTGAGGTTACTTTGTTTCCTCAACCTTCCTACTTTAGGTCATCTAGGCCTAATGAAGTTTACATTGAAATAATACATGCATCACTTTGTATTATATTTAACAAATCAATATCATTGGCTTATTGACGGTTTTCATTTTTGATCAACCTTTTCATACTTTTTCAATGTCTGGACACCATTTGAATGTTAAAGAAACATATTTTGTACATTTATACAATTTCAGGTACAGCTCCGCTTTAAGAGGAAATTTTGAAATAACATGCAACTTTCATCCTTGGGGACAGGCAGATTTGGAATCAACACCGCTGAATTAGCTTATCACGGTAGAAACGAAGTTGCCCCAAAAAACGTTGTTACGGTTAACGTAAAAGCAGATATGGACATGAGCAGGACATAATGTGAATGGTAGATAATACATAAAAGTCAATTACAGAAGAATTTTCAATGACTTTTATCTTTCTTCGTGGCCAAGTGGTAGTGTCATTGTTTATACAAGCTTCCCAGACCAGGGTTCGACTCCCAGCTGGTTAGAAGCTCTAATCTTTGTGTGATTTTACCTGGGGCCCTGACCCCGAGGGCGTTAAGAGAATCCAGATATTAATGTATGAAAAATATATGGCTTATTTGAATATGAAAAACACGCCTAAAAGTGAAATATTTATCATTATTCGAATGCCAAGTAACAAACATACCAGTTAGCTACGATGGTGAAGATGGGTTGATGTCAATTCTAAGTTCAAGAAACCCTGAATACGACCGGTATAATTAGAGAATAATTGTCATTGACTCTTATCTTTCTTCGTGGCCAAGTGGTAGTGTCACTGTTTATACAAGCTTCCCGGACCAGGGTTCGACTCCCGACCAGTTAGAAGCTATTGTCTTTGTGTTATTTCACCTGGGGCTCTGATCCCAAGGTATTTAAGAGAATCCAGAAATTATTGTATAAAAAATATATGGCTTATTTGAATATGAAAAACACGTCTAAATGTGCAAAATTTATCATTAATTGAATGCCTAGTCACAAACATATCAATTAGCTACGATGGTGAAGATGGGTTGATGTCAATTCTAAGTACAAAAAAAACCTGCATTCGACAATTATAAGTACAGAAGAATTGTCATTGAATTTTATCTTTCTTCGTGGCCAAGTGATAGCGTCACTGTTTATACAAGTTTCCTGGACAAGTGTTCGACTCCAGGCCGGTTAGAAGATCTTGTCTTTATGTGATTTCACCAGACATTAATGTATAAAAATATATGACTTATTTGAATATGAAAAACACGTCAAAATATGCAAAATGTATTATATACACACACACACACACACACACACACACACACACACATATATATATATATATATATATATATATATATATATATATATATATATATATATATATATATATATATATATATATATATATATATATATATATAATCTTCCGCAGTCTTGCAGCCATATATTTTTACTAGAGTATTTGTAAACGTGTATTGCTTTTGTCTGATATTATTTACCGATAGTTGTGAAGTATGTATGACTCTATGTATTACGTCATCTCTTCAAGTTATTTGCTTGGTGTCAATGACCTTCGATGTGAGGATGCCAGGGAACTTCAAATCAATCAATCAATCAACGTTATTTGAATCACTTGCCTCAGACACCGTTTATCACTTCCCAAAGCTGCCCAGGTAAATCCTGACTCTTCCAACTAATAATATAGTGTATTTCGATCTTCCCTTTTTATAATATTGAATCGCTGGTAAAAA
The DNA here is from genome assembly GCF_036898095.1 of Palaemon carinicauda. Taxonomy (NCBI): domain Eukaryota; kingdom Metazoa; phylum Arthropoda; class Malacostraca; order Decapoda; family Palaemonidae; genus Palaemon; species Palaemon carinicauda. The sequence continues at coordinate 99,656,304 of NC_090731.1, read as the reverse complement.
TTCTATCTATTTTGTACTTTTAGTCTCCCACACTTTGAATCATTGCTATTTTTCTTGCTCATCCCTACCTTAACTCTTTTTTTAGTCACTCCAGAGATGCTCAATCTCGTGCTGTCCGGTCCTAAAATTAAAAAGTTATCATAGGAACTGTAGATTAAATATAACTCCCAAGATTGAATATAAAATCAACATACTAATAAAGTGTTGGAAGGTTGTAGAAAAACCAAAATTCAATTTCATCGAAAAGGTAGAGTTTCTGGGGAATAAGAACTTGACCTCTTAATAGTTTCAGGAATTAAAATCTGAAAGAGACATCTGAGGATTTTGAAATGTATTATTTTGTTGACCAAATGTTTCTACCTCTTCATTAAGAATCAAAATTTTTGATTAGATCTTTTTATTGAGTGGCCATAGTAAAGGTACCAAAGTACCAAAACTTAATGAAACGAAAGAAAAAAAAACATGGGAAAGACTAAGGAAAACACGGGGGAATTAAGCTCTGAAAGAAGTGATCGATTGCCCTTCTTAATCATGGGGATTTAGAGATCCCGATAGGAGGGAGGAGGGAGAAGGCAACAATGGAGGAAAGTATTCCAGAAAACTCATCAACACCAAAACTTGAAAGGTATTGTGTTTTGGGTGTTACATGCCTTTAAAAGGTTAGGAATGTGTACATTTTGAAATTAACGTTATGCTATAATTACCGGGTGACTACGGTTGCACGGAAAATTAAGAGAGATTAATTCACCTTCGTCACATTAATTTATGAACTGTTGTACATAACTAGTGTACGGAATATTCCTAAGTGCCAATTAGGACAACTACAAAGTACTGGGGCTGAGATTCAAGTATACGTTAGTGTTTCTTAATTCTGCATTAACCTGATGAGTTAGCCGTTATCTAAGCGCGGATTGACTTTGTATTATTTGAATGTAATAAGATCAAAACTCGCCTACTTTACTATAAAGAATATGATATATAATTTTAACTACCAGAGACAGCATATCGTACCTTTTTTGGCATGCATGCAATGCTTATCATTATCTCCTCCTAATCCAATTAACGAAAAGGGCCTCAATGCTTATAGTTTGAAAATCATCACAAATACCTAGTTACCATTTTTATTGTTTGTTTTTTTCTTTAGTTGACATCTTTTCCCGTTGCTATAACGAAAAGTACACATTTCGTTACTTAAGCAATTCACTGTCGTTCTTGGTACTAGGCCGCATCCTTTTCACTGACATTTGGCAGCGACATTTTAAGATTCAGATTCCTGATATCAATTTTAGATTTATTTCAAAAGGAAACTTCATTACTGACCGCCATTTCCCTTATGCGTTTGTTCCAGCTAAAAACGCCCATAACTTCGTTAGGGAGGGCAATGAGTTTTCACTTTTTACCGGGAAATGCAGAGGGAATAAGCATCAGTGATTTCGGGACAAGTTAGCGTACACATGCAATAGAATTTTTGCTGTAACAAATGCATATCAGTTAATGCGAATCTCTCTCTCTCTCTCTCTCTCTCTCTCTCTCTCTCTCTCTCTCTCTCTCTCTCTCTCTCTCTCTCTCTCTATACATTAAGTTTTAATTCCTAAAAAAAAATGTTTTAATAGCACGCAACTATAATAATTTGTTTTAATCTTAACGTTTCGTTATCAATATAAATTTTATATATAGTTGCAAAATATTCTTGGGACAATGGATCACATCATTGATGTAGAAGGTTTTCCACATAAGAAAGTTCGGAAACAGGGAGTTACCCTCATTTCTCTTTATTGCTTTAGATTTACCTTTTATTTAATTTTTTCACTGTATCATTTATTGGCCAGAATTTATTCAAATTGTAAATAATATCATCAGTAATGCGTTCCACAGGTGTAAAATTTATTTCATACGATTTGATTTTGTTTTTATGAAGAATCTTATGTACTTTCTTGTCAGAATTTATCCA
>NC_090731.1:99644353-99649353 GCF_036898095.1 Palaemon carinicauda | reverse complement strand
GGGGAGACACTAAGGCCTTATCACTATTTTTCTATACAACCTAAATTAACTTACTGACTCTGGCAACGTTATGGACATGGTACTGTACATTGGGCACTAATGCCAGGAAAACATATCTCTCTCATCTGAGCTCTTTAGGCGCTTGACCTTTCAGTTGTAGTTCTGAAGGTCTATGGCCCATCACATGAGCCCTTTATTCTTCTTACATAGCTCAGTCAAGTAAGTTGCTGGGTTATGGTCCGTTAGGAATGTCCGTGCAAACTCTTGGTCCGCATGATTGGCATTGGCACACCTAGTTGTCACAGCTTCGAGGCATCGTGTGAAACGATCGATCATTGTTAATCGAAAACAATTTCCGCGCTTACGTCTGGTCAGGGAACCAACATACCCCACCACTACACCATGAAACAAAATACTTATTCCAGCCTCGTCCGAGTAGGCAGGTGCCCTGTAGTCTTCCAGCCTCTCGTCCAAGTGCTGGAACCTGATGAGCTCTGTATGGCTCCTTGGGGTCTCAGGGCTGATGGGTGGTTCCCCTCTTGCCTTCTCTGAGACCTCTGGCCCGGTGGTTGAGGCAGCCCTATCGCCAGTGGTGGTCACTAGCACAGCTCCCCTCGAATGGACTTCTAGAGTACAAGGCTCAGACTTATTGCTGGAAAGGGGAGACTCTTGGGCCTCCTCCCGTAGCCAAGCTACCTCACCAAGGTCAATGTTACCTAGTCAGTCGTCTTCCCCTGCAGGTCGCATCCTCACAGTTTTAGGCTCCGACTTGGCAGCCTTCTTGCACCTGAGAGGCACTCGCTGTACTGCCTTCATGGGCTCTTGACCCAAGCGCAAGTTGTAGCCCTCATGTCTGAGATCACTCACTGCCCCTACTCCGCACTTCCCATGGAGCTGGGACGGGGTTATCTGGAACTCCAATGTAGGGAGTTCTTTGGTGACCCCTTCAAGGCACTGGACCTCCCTACAGTTATCCTGCTGGACTTTGGCACCATTAGGTTCAGGTAGTGAGTTATTGAGCTGGGCTAATCGAGCGTCTATTTCCCGCTTCTTTAATTCATACACTCTCGCGCTTTCTCTCACATACTGCATCCTTTCTTGCTCTGTTTTTCTCCGGGCATTGGCTTCATCCGTGAGTTCCCGCACATACCTTCGCAATGCCTCTCCCTCATAGCCTTGTCGTTCTGCCAAATCCACAAATGTACTGATCTCAGCAGCAGTCATATTGCTAAATTCTTGTAGAGACAGCGACCATAACAAACTCAACAGCACAAGGTACGATGTTGACCTTGCAAGAAATTATATGGAGGGGAAAGACGCTCTAGCCTTACGCAAGAGTCTCATGGAAGGAAGGATGAAGATGGAGCCTGGCAAAATGCACAATGGCTGTAAAAAATGCCTCTCGAGAAAGAACTATCAACAAATAGTAAGCCTTGCAAGTAAATGAACAGGAGCCTAACTTGAAAAACAGTGAGCACGCCAATGGGTTCGTGCATAGGCTGTCTGGTTACAATGCGTCCAAAACAAGTAGCGATATATATAAAAACTGTGTTAGACAATAAAAATTAAATCACAACTATGGGTGACCCTCTATGTTAGACATAAAAATACTGGAATCACAAATATGGGTGACCCTCTATGCTAGTCATATGAAAAAATTGAATCACAACTATGGGTGACCCTCTATGCTAGACAAAATAAAATGGAATCACAACTATGGGTGACCCCCCATGCTAGAAAAAATAAAATGGAATCACAACTAAAATAGGATCACAACTATGGGTGACCCTATATGCTAGACATGAAAATACTGGAATCACAACTATGGGTGAACCTCCATGCTAGTCATAAAAAAAAACTGGAATCACAACTATGGGTGAACCTCTATGCTAGTCATAAAAAAATGGAATCACAACAATGTGTGAACCGCTATGCTAGTCATAATAAAAAAGGGAATCACAACTATGGGTGAACTTTTATGCTAGTCATAAAAAAATGGAATCACAACTATGGGTGAACCTCTATGCTAGTCATAAGAAAAATGGAATCACAACTATGGGTGAACCTCTATGCTAGTCATAAAAAAATGAATCATAACAATGGATGAACCTCTCTGCTAGTCATGAAATTATTGAACCACAACGATGGATGACCCTCTATACTAGTCATAAAAAAATGAAATCACAACAATGGATGACACTCTATGCTAGTCATAAAAAAATAGAATCAAAACAATGGATGACCATCTATGCTAGTCATAAAAAAATGGAATCACAACAATGGATGACCCTCTATGCTAGTCATAAAAAAAAGGAATCACTACGATAGATGATCCTCTATGCTAGTCATAAAAAATTGGAATCATAATGATGGATGACCCTCTATGTTAGTCATAAAAGAATAGAATCATAAAAAAAATGGAATCACAACTATGGGTGAACCTCTATGCTAGTCATAAGAAAAAATGGAATCACAACTATGGGTGAACCTCTAAGCTAGTCATAAAAAAATGAATCACAACAATGGATGAACCTCTATACTAGTCATGAAATAATTGAATCACAACGATGGATGACCCTCTATACTAGTCATAAAAAAAGGGAATCACAACAATGGATGACCCTCTATGCTAGTCATAAAAAAATAGAATCAAAACAATGGATGACCATCTATGCTAGTCATAAAAAAATGGAATCACAACAATGGATGACCCTCTATGCTAGTCATAAAAAAAAGGAATCACAACGATGGATGATCCTCTATGCTAGTCATAAAAAATTGGAATCACAATGATGGATGACCCTCTATGTTAGTCATTAAAGAATAGAATCACAACTATGGATGACCCTCTATGCTAATAATAAAAAGAATGGAATCACAATAATGGATGACCCAATATGCTAGTCATGAAAAAAATGGAATCACAACTATGGGCGACCCTTTATGCTAGTAATAAAATAAATGGAATCACACCCATGAGGGAACCTCTATGCTAGGCATAAAAAAAAATTGGAATCACACCTATGAGGGATCCCCTATGCTTGACATAAAAAAAAAATTAATCACAGCTATGAGGGATCCTCTATGCTAGACATAAAAAAAAGATCACACCAATGAGGGATACTCTATGCTAGGCATAAAAATATTAATTTGCAACACCACCACTTAAACTCTGTGACTGGAAATCAACACGTGTTTAGCCAGACTCGATTTTTTCCTGATATTTCGTAAATTTCACTTCACTTACTTTTAACACAAAATTAAACATTCCTTCAATGGACAATATATCTAATAACTTAATCATGGTGATAACTGCCACTCAAAATGAACACAAGGCAAACTCGTTACAGACGGTTGGCTATCCTTTTGAACAACGGGATTAAAGCCTACCACATGGGTTTTAGAAACAGAATGTTTCGCGGGGCAAACACACAAATAAACAAGATTTTCCCAATGAAAATAAAATGCTTTTGCTGTTTTCTTCCACGGTTCCAACTCCAGTGATAATAGAAATTACTTTAAAATGAAATTAAGCTCATCAAGTCGCTAAAAACAGGAAAGGGGGGAATTTTACATTAATAACAAACTGAAATTATTATCTTAGTGAGTCCTGGCAAGGTTGCCATTTTATGTCATGCGCCCGTATGCTTGCGAGTCCGGCCTTGTTTAGGGAACTCTAGGCAGACATAAAGGAGAATAATGGCAATAAAACATGGAATACCAACAAAATAGATATATTTATAATAATACTTAAATGAAGATTAATAAAAGGGAAGCACAACAGATAACTGTTTCATATTTCAAGTAAGCCACGGGGCTTTGCCTGGAGTTGGATTGTCATGTGCTCACGGGGGAGTTAGTAGTAGGCCGTGGAAGGTTTTCAGCATCGCAATCTCATTCCATGGAAGGGGAAATAGATTAAATTATTAACCACTCACTTACTTCTACATGCTGGGAACAGGATGAAGTCGTGTGGTTAAAACCCTTAAGCAAATTAAATAAAAGTGCAAACTTAGGAATTTAAACACTACACATGGGAAACAACACTCTCACAGGGTGAATTAATTAAGCTTAGGAGCAAACGGCACACGTGGTTGGGACATAAGGAATGGAATAAAAGGTTCAGTGGGTAGGATCTTTATTTAAAGGATAAAAGGAAAAAATGGGATGTGATAAGGAAGGGATGGAAGGTTGGGTAAGAATCATGAGGATCTCAAAATCAGACAACTTATCTTAGTAAAAAGGACTCTGGTTCCTCCCTTGTGGAGGATAAGTCACAGGTCCTGCCTCCCTGATGTCTTGAGGGCAAAGAGAGGTGATGTTTCTCTCACATAGGTTTGTTAGCGAAGAAGCAACCCAGTTGTTCCTGGGTTGACTTCACCCCCACTTTGGGGGGGTAGGGGGAATTGGCCTGACCGCTGTCCTATTGGTCAAGCCTTGTCACGTGTCAGAACACTCCCATCAATAGGCCCCCTGACTTCTCCTGGATCCTTTGTGGTGGCGTTTAAAGCCACGTGTCTTGTAGATGTCTGGAATGAGACCTCACGGGAGTAGACTGGTATTGGATGGTTGGAGGGGGGGGGGGGGGAGGGGTTGGGTGAGACTCTGGATAGGGTCCCAAAACTTGTGGCCTGTCGAAGTTCTACCGATTCAATTGCCAGATTTTGCATATCATTCCACAGTTTGTTCACAGCCTAAATGAAACTTCTGGAATACTATGTGTGATTCAGCCTTATGATGGAGAAGGTATGCTTGTCTGAATTGCCTGCATACCTAGTACTATGGAAAGGTTGGTACAGTCTGAATACAAAGGATGGTCAGAAATATGAAAAGAAGTTCATCAATATGCATAAAGCAACAACTGAATGACGGTGCCAGAGATTGACATATAGATCAGGAATAAGAAATTAGATAAACTTTAAATTTTTGCCTAACGAATTAAGATTAGATTCAGCAGCTGAAGACCACAGAGCTGAACAATACTCAAACAGGGTAAAATG
>NC_090731.1:99619353-99641853 GCF_036898095.1 Palaemon carinicauda | reverse complement strand
TTGTTGAGAGGAGATAGCACTGCTACCGCCCTCTTAACTGTATTGGCAGACCCTAGGTTGGTGATTAGATATTCTCCTGCCGCCTAGGATGGTGCCGATACTGAAACAGAGTTTCTTAACGGTGTGTAAGACCGGCAACCTTATCGGCTCCTTCCACACCTCATACAGGACCCATTTCCCTCTCCCTCTCTTCTTTTGTGATTGCCTACCCATCGTATCTCTTTGGGCCGTCGTCCTGCAATCTCACCGTTTGTCGGTGCATTGTGGGGCCATCCAGACTCCTACTCAACAGCTGTTGCCTGACTGCCTGCAGCTATGCTGGCTGCTGGCAGCCATGACGACTGCCGGCGGCCATGTTGGCTGGTGGGGGCCATATTGGCTGCTGGTGGCCATGTTGGCTGATGGCGGCCATGTTGGCTGCTGGCGGCCATGATTTATACAAACTGCCGGTAGCTATGACGGCTGCTGGCAGCTCTGCAGGCTGCTGTCAGCCATGTCATCTGCCTGCGGCCATGAAGGCGGGTGGCGGCTGCTGGCAGCCATGATGGCTGTTGGTGGGAAGTCTCTTCAGTCACCAAGGTTCTTCAGTCTTCCCTTGGATTGCCGGCCATAAGTGCTATTGCCGGGGTATTAGTCTGGCCGGCAGTATTCTGGCCAGACCGGCACAGACAGGTGCTGACTCAGCCGGCAGGATGCTGACTGTACCAGTGCTGCCAGGTGCTAGCTTGCCGGCCATTGCCGGCGATGGTATTGGTGGCTGGATGAAAGCCTGAATGTTACATTTTCCCCTTCCATTTGAACCGTCTTTCTGGAGAAATGCTGTAAATTAGATATTTACATCCTTGATTAGTGTATACATATACAGTAATAAGGCAACCTTCACTCCATGCTGTCTCTCTCTCTTTTAGCTAGCATGCTGGCTGCACTGGCAGGGACTAGCTATACCAGCTATATGCCGGCTGAATTACAGTACATATTTATACAAGTAGTCAGTATATTTGCAGTATAGGATATCCTACAGATAGAAAACTATTGTATATATTATACTAGTAGCTATTTTCCAATATATCCTGGGTATCCTTGCCCAGGTGTTTGCTGAGACCAATCCTATATTGAAAAAATAGAATTTTTTCAATATTCTGATTAGAAATCAGTTTACGTTTTACCCTACAATATTGAATAAATTAAAGGGCTAGTGATAGTACACATCTATCCTTAAAAGGTTAGAACCCTTCCTTATCCTCGAGTTTTCCTGATCAGGGAACTCTATGATTTTAATATTGGAAGTGGAGTTCACAGCAAATGGATTGGGTGGGATACACAAATATATGTCTTTTATATTTCCTAGTCCAGTCGGCGTCATGCCGGCTGGACCGTGCCACCAGATGCTAGCCATAATGGCAGCATACTGGCTGAACTACAATATATATAATTATACAGTAGTCGGTATTTTGCAATATAGCATATACTGCAAACAGAAAACTATAGTATGATTATAGAGTAATTAATTTCTAACATATCTTGGGTACCCTTGCGTGGGCTTCTGCTGAGACCGTTCCTATATTGAAAGAATAGAATTCCTTCAATATTCTAATCATAAATCAGTCATCCTTATCCCACAGTATTTAACACTGGGGCAGTGGCGTTTTACACTTTTTTACCCCAAGGGGGTAGAACCCTTTTGTTAGAGTGGCCTTGATAAAGGAATCTCCTTATAGTTAATACTGAGGGGAGGTAACAGCATTTGCTTGCAAGGGATACACAGGTATGTGTCTCATACTATCCCTTTCTAGCTTACTACCCTAAGCTATTTTAGTTAAAAGATGACTTTTACATATTGCTTATCAGTGAGATATTCAATTATATACTCATTCTGCCTTCCTTTCTTTACAGGAGGAACCCCAGATGACATGTGTTGCAGTCTTCTGCAATATCAAGAGTAAGGACGTTTACGGTCATAATACATGAAGGTTTCATGCACCCTGCAATATTATTTTCGAATCCCTGCATTATTGGGACCCCCAAGTTTGCAATATATTTCGGACTTTAATGTCCAAGGGTTTCGATAATCCTAAGTCGATAGAGTCTAGGGATGCAGGTCATAAGAAACTACGCAACTGGGTAAGATATTCAAGAAAATATCTCCGGAACCATACCTACCTAATGATAGGATGCGTACCTTACTATTTCCGAAAGCAAGTAGGGAAATAGTGGTGCCCCAGGCACGATTCGCACCTCCCTGCGTCCAGTTAGTCTTTGGGACGGAGGGCAAGAAGCCCCCACGGGAAGAGGTGGACAATGTCGTGTCGGAATTGCTTCTGTCAGTGCCGGCTGTAGAGAGCCGTTAACATCAACATCTTCACCTTCTACCGCTCTATTAGACAAAGTAGATCAATTACTGGCCCATATGAAAAGTCTAATAGAAAACTTTCGCACACAAGGTGAAAAGGAGGAAGTGAAATTCAAGATAGAGCTCGGTGAAGCTCCACTTGTCGCTCCCCAAGGGTCATACAAACGACCCAGATACCAAGACCTTCCGACATGCTCCAAAACCAACCCCTGGAGGTAAGCGGAGCTTATGCCGATTTTAGACGGCAAACTCTACATCTCGGAGAAGATAGGTGCTGTTCCTTTAGACGAAATCCAGTTTTGGCTAAGCTTTGACGCTTTCCCTAATTGCTTCATTTGACTGAAGCATGAACCAACATCAGGAAAAGAAATGGAACTCAAGTAGGTCATGATTCTCGACCATGATAAGGCACAGGCTATCTTATCAAGTAGCCTGAGAAAGGCTTGTTACTCGGTGTCGAAAGTTTTCACACTAAGTAACAGACACCCTACCTTTCTTGCTCCTGCTTCAATATCATTCCCTTTTACGTGGAAGGTATTTAAATTTGTTGCCAAGGCATTGGAGGCAGGTAAACCATGTCCTGCACTCGAGGAGTGCAAGCCTCTGTTACCAGCCTTTCCCATGCAGGAGAAGAATTGGAAGGAAGTCCACGTAACCTTTTCAGTAGGAAAACTAGACGCGGATGTCGCTAGACGATAGTTTAGCGAGAATCTCCCTAAACTTTCTGAGTTTCTTTTGTGCAAGGAACAAGAGACAAATGAGAGACTTGAAGCCTCCCTATCCCTACAGAAATGCATAGAGTTGTGTTCAGCCCATCAAAGTACCCCACACATGCTTATGGTCTTGGCCAAAATGCATATGGCCACCTTAGTAAAAGACCTTTATGCCTTTATGAAGGCTAGGAGAGCCTATAGGGAGTTTGTGTTCGCTGCTGCAACAGTGAATCACGAAACCAGGAAGCTAATATCTTCCAACATCAGAGGTAGAGACCTCTTTCCAAACGAGGTAGTTAGAGAGGTGATTAAGAAAGCCTCCACGGAGAACATAGGACTTCTCCAGAAGCGGGGCATCTTTTCCAAAAGAGAGTCTTCCACGGATGTGGGCCCCAACCTAAAAGGAAGACGGAAAAGTCTAGAAATTTTCCTAGGGCTTTTCAACAACATCCCACAGTCTTGATGACCGCGGTGACACAGGAAGGCAGTCGAAGATGTAAACCTTCTGATCAGGTGAAGCAAACAGACGCTTCTGGCAGGAGGGAGGTTCCTTCAGGATTGCTGGACCTTTGATCCTTGGGTCCAAGGCCTAATCAGGATGGGACTAGGATGGAAAATAGACATGCCTCCACCATCATTTCCTCAACTCTTCCTACCCTCCAACCCCGTCCTGGAAGAGTATACCTTAGAGCTCTAGATCATACAGGTAGTAAGGAAAATATAGTCCATCGCATTCCAGGGAAGGCTGTTTGGTGTTCACAAGAAGGACTCAAGATCTGAACTTGTCACCACTCAACAAGTTCAAATAAAACATCGAGTTCAGAATGTTAATCCTTTTGAACATAAGGACCCTATTTCAAAAAGGGGTGTTCTCAGTCTTATCAGACCTAAAAGATGCCTATTGGCAGCTTCCAGTCAGTGGCCCCCTTTCCTCATACCTAGGATTCAAGTTACAGAGGATAACCTATGTCCTATTAAAGATACTTGTTGGACTAAACACAGTCCTAAGTATCTTCACAGGATTGGCGGACACAGTCAGGCAAAAACCAAGGCTAGAAATGGATCAGGTAACTAAGTACCTGGACGGAAGACTGGGGTGGGCAGCACCCGAAGTGGCTGGTCTATGAGCATCCAAGGAAGTGATCCAGTTCCTGGAACATCGGGGATAAAAGATTAGCTTCAAGAAGTCTCGATTCTCTCCAGCTTAAAGGTTTCAATGGTTAAAAACCCATTGAAACCTGTGGTCACACCAGCTCTCTTTTCCTTTGGGGATGTAAAAGGAGATCGCAGGGTCATTCAAGAGACTATGGTAATCAGTCAGGATTCCAAGACGCTAACAGGGAGGAGTTCTGAACTCTCTCCAGTTCGCAATAGTGACAGACCTAGTGCTATGAACACAGCTGAAAGATACGTTAAGAGTGTGGAGAAGATACGCATCAAACGCTCGAAGAGATCTAAAAGGACCGATATCGGTCTTTCCTTAATCACTTCCCTAACAATAGTCAAAGGCCAAAAGCCTATTGAAGACCATGCCCTTGCTACTACCCCGACCATTGAAGATCATCCGCATGGATGCCTAGTCGGAAGAATGGGGTGTTCACTCCCATCAGAGGAAAATCCAAGGGATTCAGCCATTTCTATCCAAGGCCATGTTAGTCCTGTCGTAGTTGGGGAAACTCTCTCCATGCAGATCAGACCTCCTCTGGCTGATCTGGGACATCAAAGCGATAATAAGACGTCGGAACCGACAAGGCTAGAGAGCGTCTCATATACTTTAGGTGTTGTTAGCCATCCCTTGCCTAAAAGGATGGCACCTATCAGCAGTTCATGTGCAATTGATCTGTAATGTGACAGCGGATGTTCTACTCGGGCTCAAGCCGATAGAGTTAGAATGGTCCACAGACGCAGACCTATTCTCTCCCAGATGAGAACAAGTCCCCGAGCTGCAGATCGACCTCTTCGTCGCGAGCGTCATCAAGAAACTACCTCGATATGTAGCCCCATACGAGGATCCTCTAGTGGAGATAACAGACACCATGTCTCTAGTATGGAAGGGACGGACTCAGGAATTCCTGAGATCCCTCCAGGGATGAGTGGCTTGGTGTGCTCCCAAGTAGCCCAAAAGCAACCGGTTCCCTTCAGTGAAGGAACTGAGGCAGAGGCTGGCCCTAGTACTGAACCCAGTACTATCTCAGAAGGTTCATAAGTTAATTGCTATCAATTTATCACAGAGAGCCTAAGCCCTTCATTTCATGATTTTCTTGCCCTAGCGGTTAGGAAAAGATTTGGGATCTCAGAAGGCAATATAGAATTCTTAGAAGAAGACAAGTCTAAGTCAACTAGAAGACCATATGAGTCATCTTGGAAAAAGTAGGTTGCTTTTGTAAAAGCAAAAGGACCGAAAAAAATTGCAATGAACTTTTGTCTGTCCCTTTTTGTCCACCTTCATAATCGGGGTCTGGCAGCCAACACGATGAATATGTGCAATTCAGCCTTGACTAGATCTCTTCTACATGCCTTTCAAGTGGATCTGGCGAATGAAATCTTTAATAAGATTCCGAAGGCATGCGCAAGGCTTAGGCCTGCAGCACCGCCAAAGCCCATCTCATGGTCTTTGGACAAGGTCCTACATTATGCCTCATCTGTGAACAATGAAGATTGTTCCCTCAAGGATCCAACCCAAAAGGTTAATTTTCTGTTCGCTATAACCTCTGGGACTAGAGTTAGTGAAATAGTGGCCCTATCTAGAGATGAGGGCCACATTCAGTTCGCAGAAGCGGGAGAACTGAATCTCTTTCCTGATCCAAACTTTCTCGCTAAGAACGAGCTACCCACTAAGAGGTGGGGTCCCTGGAGAATCTGCCCTCTGAAGTAAGATGTCTCTCTATGTCCTGTAGAGTGTCTAAAAGTCTATCTTCGTAGAACTTCAGACTTCAGGGGAGGACAGCTCTTTAATGGAGAAACCGCTGGATCAAACTTATCCCTAAAACAACTGAGGGCGAAGATAACCTACTTTATTTGCAGAACAGATCCTGAGAGTACTCCTGTTGGTCATGATCCGAGAAAAATTGCTTCATTACTGAACTTTTTTCAGTATATGGACTTTGAGGGTCTTCGCTCATATACTGGATGGAAATCATCCAGAGTGTTCTATAAACACTATGCTAAGCAGGCCCATGAACTAAAGCACTCTGTGGTGGTGGCAGGTAGTGTATTAAAACCTGTCGTCTAATTCTGCGATGAACAGGTAATTGATTGGGACTGTCAATTAAAGGGAGAAGGTGTCAGCACTTTCAGTGTGATACCCTTTAAATGAGTGTTACCATGGTGACACTGAATATGTTAAAAATCTCAGGTATGTAATTATATAGATAACACTCGTGCCGTGTGTACGTAGTACACCGTGTCAATAGGATACAAAATTTTAATAAATTATAAAGGAAAAATTTAATAAAAAAAAAATTTCTTCAGTCTCAGAGTGGCACTCATCATTTCTTCCCTTTTAAAAAGGAAAATAATTATTGTATACGTCGCATGTATAATTCATTTATCATGCTACATTCGTTTCATTTGTTATTTCATTGAGTCATTTATTAGAAATAAATGTCTTTTAGAATGAATTGCATCCTAATTCACCAGGCAATTTGCATATCTAAGATGCCAGAGTTCTTTGACTTACTCATGTAAGTAAACCTCATATCATTGTATGCTTACAAACAATGGATATAATGGCCACTGATATTATTCCAACAATATATACAAACCGTGAAACCGTTTGTATACCCAGTGAATACTTATGTTTGTTCATACAATATATGCTAACCTTGAGGCCCCTTTTCTACAGTCTAGAATGACTCTTCCCTGTAGGGGGCTGGAAGCACTAACATTGTTTATGATTAGTGATAATGATGGATAACGGTAACGTCATTTGTTTCAAATGGCCCATATGACCATAGAAATATTGTCCCAAGGTTAATGCATTGATGAAAATCCACAGATACAGTAATGCTCTGGTAAACTTCCATAAGGACGACATGGCTTGAGTCCAAAAAACAGATTTTGAGTGAAGCAAAAAAATCTATTTTTGGATGATATTGCCATGTCATCCTGAGGTACCCACCCTCTTTTTCTATAGAAAAGGTCTTCGCAGAATCCCTCCCAAAACTACTGTATCTGTAGCACCATGCTCAATGCTACAAGGAATGTTCGCCATCTTGGATATGGCGCTATCTTGATACTCAATAGTAGTATGAGAAGTAGGGTAACCTTGATACGGCTCCCCCTCTAATCTTGCCACTTTACCCCTTGAAGCGTAAATGCTATTCGGGGTGAAGATTGCTATGTGGCGTGTCAAGAATATGTCCCCTGATATTATGCGATACCCTCAAGAGAAATTTTAAGGATAATCGCGCCAGGAGTTAGAATTCTGGAGACCTAGAGGTGAATTCTATAAGAATATCACTGTGGTACATATATCCCTTAGAAAGCTACTATTAGGAGCCTTCCATCAGGACAACATGGTGATATTACCCAAAAATAGATTTTTCGCTTTGCTCAAAATCCGTTATATATATATATATGTATATATATATATATATATATATATATATATATATATATATATATATATATATATATATATATATATATATATATGTATGTATAACGGATCTTGAGCGAAGCGAAAAATCTATTTTTGGGTGAGGTAGCCATGTCGTCCTGATGGAAGTTCCTAAAGGGGTAGTTTCCTAGGGTATATTTGACTACAGTGATATTCCCAGAGAATTTTACCTTAAGGTATCCAGAATTCTAACTCCTGGAGCGAATATCCCTAAATAAATCGAACAGGGATATCGCATAATATCAGACGACGTATTCTTGACACGTCACATACCTATCTTCACCCCAAACAGTATTAACGCTTTGAGGGGTTACATCGACAAGAATCTGAAACGAGAATGAAAAGAGAGCCGATCATAAGGAATCTCTCCTATTCCGTTTCCAGTGTGTATCTGATGAAGGCGGCAGCACCCTCCTTATTCCTTTTAGCGATATACGAGGTGCTACAGATACTGTATTATAGGGAGGGGTCAAAAAGCCCTTTTACAATAAAAGGAAGGGCAGGTCCATCAGGACGACATGGCTACCTCACCCAAAAATTTATTTTGAGCGAAGGCTCAGGCCATGTCGTCCTGATGGAAGTTTACCAGAGCATTAATGTATCTGTGGATCCTCAACCGGGGCCGTACTCTTAAGAAAGTATTTTCCTGGTCCGTCTAGACCTAGAGACCTATGATGTTACCGTCATACATCATTTCATCTAAGCATGAAAAAAGTTAGTGCTTCCTGGCCCCTATAGGGAAGAGTCGTACTAGACTCTGGAAAAAGACTCGAGGAGAACATAATAATTATGGATGACAAAATGACAAGATTGTATGGTGGTCTCGCCCTATACATTGTAAAGTAAAGTTTGTATAAGAGTCACCAATGTCAGTAAGAATTCCTGACATATTCCTCAATGTGTCTACTCTTATTAACTATTGGATGACAGTTGTATCCACATAGGAACAAATCTTGCATCTCTACCACCATCCCCTTTGGGTACAACGTCAACCCTTCCTAAGGAAGGGTTAAAGCTAGTGGATTTTGCTGGAATCAAGGAACAATCTTAAAAGACATACCATGATAAAAATATTCATATTTTAATCTCAATGCTCAGTACATTTCTAATAAAATGAGTGTGGGCGAATAAGAACTATGAACTAGTTTATTAAAATTTAATAAAGATACATATCAGATCAACATTTATAAAATCTATAAAATGTGGACGAAATCCGTTAAAGCATAAAGAAAACAGTTAACAGAAAATATTGTTTCGTCTAACAGGAAACAGATTTGCCACTTCACTTGAATCATTAATAATAATGATACGGTCTGTATACTGTTTATTTACACTAGCGTAAGAAACGCTTGGCACAAGTGTCCGTATTATGCTATAGTTAACAAACGTCAATGGAACAGTTCGTAAGGACACGTTAGTGGCCTGTCACTCAGTGTGTAGTAACAGACTGTGACTACACACCCAACCTCTTAATTAATCGTCCCAAATAAATTACATTGTTCCTCGCAGATTTAAACAGAAGGTTAAAGAATTCTACCTGCTGCCACCACAGACCTCTTGAGATGCTCCACTTGCTTCGCATAGTGCATAAAGAACACCTTGGATGACTACCAGCCGGTGTATGAACAAAGATGTTCAACGTCTATACAATTAAAGAAATTTTATGCAAGAAGCAACTTTCCTCGGATCATGACTTACGGGTTTACTGTCTGGATTTGCTCTGCGAATAACACAGGTGAGTTTCGCCCTTAGTTGTTTCAGAGAAAACTTTGAACCCGAGGTTTCTCCTCTGAACAGCTGTCCTCCCATAAAGTCTGAAGATCTATGAAGATAGACCTTTAGGCACTCCACTGGACATAGAGATGCATTTTCCTTCAGAGGGCAGATTCTCTAGGGACCCCGCCTGTTGGTTGGTAGCTTGTTCTTGTTAAGAAACATTGGGTCTGGAAATAGATTCAGTTCTCCCTCCAAGAACTGGACGTGACCTTCCTCTCTAGAGAGAGCCACTATTTGACTAACTCTGGCCCCCCAAAGCGAGTACAAACAGAAATATAGCTTTTAATTCAAATCCTTCTAAGCGCATTCCTCATTGTTCATGTAGTGAAGAATCTTATCTAATGACCATAAAATGGGTCTTGGAGGCGCTGAAGGGCTAAGCCTGGCATTTGCCTTTGTAATTCATTAAGAACGTCGCTAGAAAGGTTGGCCTGAAAGGCATATAGTATCTGTTTTGTCAAGGCAGACATGCACAATAATATTGTGTTGGCTGCTAAACCTTGCTCATGAAGGTGAAAAAATAGAAATCTGACGAGATTTCTTTTGGTTTCTTCGCCTTGACAAAGGATACGCGCTTCTTCCCTGAAGCCTCATATTGTCTTCTGGTTTTGTCCAAAACGTCTAAATTGACTTTTGATACCCCGAATCTTTTTCTCATCGCTAAGGAGGGAAAATCATGAGATGTAAGTTCCGGGTTTTCTGTGATGAAGCGAAGACAGTCGACTTCTGTACTCGCTGAGACAAGGATGGATCCGGTAGCGGTATGAACTTTAGTCATAGTTCCAATGCCAGAGGGAACCACACACTGTTTGGCCACTTGTGGGCCACTATTGCCACTTTCCCTTTGAAGGATCTCAGTTTGCCGAGGACCTTCAAAAGGAGGTTGTGCGGAGGGGACAAATAAATACTGGACCATCTGTTCCAGTCCAGGGACATAGCGTCCACTGCCTCCGCCTGCGGATCCTCGTATGGGGACATATAATGATCTATTTTCTTGTTGTCTTTCATCGCAAAGAGGTCTATCTGCAACTCTGGGACTTGGCTCGAGATGAAGGAGAACGATCCTGCGTCTAGGGACCATTCTGACTAATGGTTTAAACCTGGATAGAGCATCTGCTGTCACATTGCGGAACCCTTGAATGTGAACTGCTGACAGGTGCCATTTCTTCCTTTCTGCCAAATGGAATATGGCCAACACCACTTGGTTGATTTAAGGTGACCTCGACCCTTGTTGATTCAGGCATCTCACTATCACCTCGCTGTCTAGAACCCGTCTTATGTGGGTCGAGTGGCGAGGAAATACTTTCTTTAGTGTCAGAAGTACTGCCATGGCTTCTAGAGAGTTGATGTGAAATGACTTGAAAAGAATGGACCAAGCTCCTTAGACTCTCTTCTGATGAGAGTGACCTCCCCAGCCTTCCTTTGAAGCGTCTGTGTGGATAGTCACTGACGGGGGAGGAGGTTGAAGAGGTATTGATTTCTTCAATTGCTTGGCATTGGACCGCGGCTTGAGAAGCGTTCGTAGTCGCGTCGGTAGAGGTCTCATTAGATCTCTTCGCGCGTTTGATGCATATTTTCTCGAGACTCCTATTGCATCCTTTAGCTGTGCTCTTAGCACTGGATCTGTTATCGAAGCAAACTGTAGAGAGCCCAGCACACTCTCGTGTTCGCGTCTTGATATCCGTTTGGATTTCAGCAGTCTCTTGACAGATCCTGCTATTTCTTTCCTCTTCTTCCCAGGAATGGAAAGTCGATGTGACTCCAAATTCCAGTGAATTCCCAAACACTGAAATTTTTGAGCTGGAGAAAGTCGAGATTTTTTTAGGTTGATCTTGAATCCCAGATGTTCCAGGAACTGGATCACTATCTTTGAGGCTTGCATGCATTCTGTCCTGGATGCTGCCCACACCAGTCAGTCGTCTAAGTAGGCTACTACTTGGATCCCCTTTAGGCGTAATTGATGGACGACTGCGTTCGCAAGCTTCGTGAAAATCCTTGGGGCTATGTTTAGCCCGAAAGGCATGGCTCTGAAGGCGTAAAGTTTTCTATGTAACTTGAAGCCTAGGTAGGAGGAGAGGTGACGATTAATTGGAATGTGACAATAAACGACAGACAAGTCTATAGAGACAGTATATACCCTTTTGGGCAGTAAGGTCCTTATGTAATGAAGTGTAAGCATTATGAGCCTGTAGTTCACTATGAACTTGTTGAGTGGCGACAATTCTAGAATGACTCTGAGTTTTTCTGAGTCATTCTTTGGAACATAAAACAACCTTCCTTGGAATTTGATGGACTTAACTTTTTGGATTACTCTTTTGTCTAAGAGCTCTCGGACATATTCTTCCAGAACGGGGGTTGAGTGTTGGGAGAATTGAGGAAATTGGTGTGGAGGACTGCCCCAGCTCCAACCTAGTGCATTCTTTATTAGGCTGTGGGCCCAGGGATCGAAGGTCCAATGATCCCTAAATAGCTGTAGTCTCCCTCCTACTGGAAGCATCTCACTTCTGTTGTTGTGGACCTGAGGCCTTGCCTCCTTGACCGCGTCCTCCCCTGGATCCCCTTCCCCTTGAAGGGCGTCTAGAAGAACCTCTGGCTGTTCCTCTAGGTTTCGAACGGAAGGAAGAAGTCTGCCTTTCGAAGGCTGGGTTAAAAATTGGCGACTTTGTCGCCACTTGTTGAGGTACCAGCTGGTCCGTGGTGGGAGGTTGATCCACAATCTGAGGCACCGCGGTCACAGGAAGTTGTTGTTGTTGCTGTCGGTAGGGTTTAGCCAGCCGAAAGGATAGCCTTGGCCTTTTTGTCTTCTTCTTGGGTTGGGGACTCTCATCCGGAGAAGACTTTCTCTTAGGATCTAAGCCCCACTTCTTGAGAAGGTTCCTATTCTCCATGGCGGCCTTGTCTACTACCTCTTTCACCACTTCGTTGGGAAAGAGGTCCTTACCCCAAATACAAGAGGAGATCAGCTTCCTCAGTTCGTACCTCACCGCAGCCGAGGCGAACACGAATTCTCTACAGGCTCTCCTAGCTTTAATAAAGTTATAGAGATCCTTCGTAACTGTGGCCTTATGGGTTTTGGCCACTACCATGAACATGTCCTGGGTCTTGGGGTCACTTGCCATCGTTTCTAATGTCGTTTGCAATGACATCGATGCCGCAAGTCTTTCCTTCGTTTCTTGCTCGCTGCGTAAGAGAAACTCCGACAGCTTTGGAAGCTCCTCACCAAACTGACGTCCAGCAATATCAGCTTCCAGCTTCCCGACTGAGAAGGTAAGGTGGAGGTCCTTCCAGTATTCTTGGTCCAAGGGCAAGGTCAGAGATAACGGATTGCACTCCTCCAAGGATGGGCATGGTTTTCCTGCCTCCACCGTCTTTAAGGCTGCCTTATATCCCTTTTCCATGAAGGGAAAGGCTCTGGTTGGAGAGGCCACAAAATAGGGAAGCTTCTTACTCAAGGCTGGCACCTTTGTGTTCGTGAAACCCCTCTCTTTCATCGAGCTCGCTAGTAACGCCTGTGCTTTACTATGGTCAAAAACTATGACCTCCTTCGGCTCCGTCTCCTCCTTTGAGGCTGGCTCCTTCCTAAGACGGACATAGCAGTCTGGGTAAGAATCTTTGTAGGGCCAAAATTCCACCACTTCTAGGGGAGTTGCTCCCAGCTTTTCTGATATAACAATCTTCCCGGTTGTCAATGGCATGTGTTCGGCATACCTCTAAGGATTGGTATCCGAGCACAAAGGAAGATCCTTCACGTTGAGTCGCTTCTGGGGCCCACGTGATGCTGCAAGTCTACGAATCTCCAGTTTCATTGCAGCTTCTTTTTCATCATTCTTCTTTTGAATTTCTTGAATCATCTCAACAATAGAAGAAAGAGTCCTTCCCAGGTCATGAGGGATAGCAGACGATGTAGAGGGAACAGGTTCTGGGTCCGGAACCGATGTAACCGACACCTCCTCGATTTCTTCCTCTTCTACTTCAGGAGCCTGGGACAGCTCCTCCTCCTGACCTTCTCCTAAAAGGTCCTTCTCTGTAGAATCCAACACTTCCGACATCTTATCGTCAAATTGAATGTCCTGAAGGGCGGCCAAGACTTCAGAATCTACCGGATTCTGGGCAGTTGGTATCTCCACCTGAGGCTGAGGAATGACTGCATCAGCCGAGGCTTTAGAGAAAGGCAAGCCCTCATTTGGAAGGTAGGGGCCTGAGGTGTTTTTCTGAAAACCCATCACCCAGGTTCGTAACTTTTCCCTGGCAGCATCCCTTGACTCCGTCGACTTAGGGGTGTCAAATGCCTCGGTAATCAGGTTAGAACATACTGTACAAACCTGAGGGTCCCAATACCGGAGATCACCTCCTGCAAAACTGATGTCAACAAAAGTTCTTGCTGCGGACAGTGCAGAACACACTCCCGCACTTAGGATGGTCCTCCTGTAAAGAGAAGAAAAAATCCATGAGCATTAAGTGAAGGCTTTTCACTTATATTAGAACATTTAGCTTACACAGTGAAGCTATAAAGGAAAGAAGGAAAGACACATACTTGTATTTCCTGTCCAGCCAATTGCTATAACCTCCCAAGATATTAAAACTAAGGTTAATTCTATTCTAGAACACCTTATGTAATTTCCTAAACGGAAATTTAAGGTGTAGGTCATAACTTGAAATAAAGTTTTAATATACGGGATAGAATGAATACAGAAAGAACACACTTTCTATATATTGTACGGTCTCAGCAAAAGGCTATACAAGACAACATTAAGTATGTTGGAAGAACTTTAGTGTTACAGCAAACTCTGTACTGTAGTTTTATTAATGCAGTGTGTACTACACCACAAATATAGTAACTACTGTACGTGCCGGCCTGCATTTACCCCTGTATAGTTCAAAGATATACTACCTTTAACTAATAGGCGCAGGTCACTGGTTTGCAAAAGTGTGTCGGCCGGCAATCATTGCCAGCTGGCAGCTGAAAACACCAACACCGGGCTGCCGGCCGCTAATCGTAGTGGCCAGAAGATTTCGGGATGTGTTTCCACTGCCGGCAAGCAACGGTAGCAATACCCATGTCTGCCGGCAGTGACTAAGAACCAGAGAACCTCCACCTGCCCGGCTGCCGGCTGTTAAGCCGGCCCCGGGGCTAGGGGTACAAAACACTAGTAAGAGAAACAGTATGGATGTAAGGTTATAAGGCGGCATTTCCATACGACCTTCCATCCAGAAAGAGTAAACACATGGAAGGGGAGAATGTAGCATTCAGGCTTCCAATAAATCCATAGCCTGCCGGATTCTACCAGCAGACATGGAAGGGAGACCTCGGGAGGTCTGGGGTTCACTCTGCAAAAGAAAAAAGGGGTCTCTGCCAGGCGGCACATAATTTCCGGCCGGCAGAGAGCTGAGCCGGTCTTCCATCCTAACCTACACTAGGTACGGAAGTAGGACTGCGGCCAAGAAGTGCAATGGCTAGGCCATTACTAAGAAAGAGAGGGGGGGGGGAGTGATAAGGGTCCTATAAACTTCGTTCTAGCAAGAGACACACCCAGAAGTTAGGAGAGCTCATCCGGACCTAGGGTTGTCTATTAGGGAGGAAGACTGGCAATACTTGCTATCCTACGCCATACCAGAACAAAGTTAGGTGTAGTTATTTCGACAGGCAACGGAGAAAACTCATTCTCCAGCCCAAAAATAACAATACAGGACAGTCTGCTAGACCACTAGAGGAAGGAAACATCTCGTACAGAATCCTTCAGACGTGGACTAGGAAAGCCGAGCTTCCTGAGTCTGCACCTAACCTGGCAAAGGAAACTCATTCACTATGCAAGGAAGACGTAGACCACAGACTAGAAACTCTGATGTTCTGCCCCAACCCAAAAAAACCTGCCACTTTGGTTATTAGGTCAGGACAGACATATCATAGAATAGTTATACCTTAATATTATTCAGATAGAACCGCTAGGATTAAGCCTAAGGCTTACTCAGAGGGAGAGAGGGATTGAACTTAGTCTCCGGAGGAGAAAAGAACAATCAGGGATGTGCGAAAGTATACTACAGTACCATAGGCTACTAGCCTAGGTGCGGTGAGAATTGATTACCTAAATCCCCGAAACTCTCTCGTATACAATCTTGGAAAAGAAAATTCAACAATATCTTACATGTATAAAATATTTGCCTATAGCTTCAATAAAATAACACTCGGAAAAACTTATATCATGCATGAAAGTACTAGGGCCAGACACCCAGGCTACTAAGCCTCGCGAAGCGCAAGATCAGTTACCTAAATCGCCGAACTAAAAACTAACGGCATCATATAAGAATTCCTAGAGGAGCTAAATAACTAGATTTATTAAAGCATAAAAACCGGGAACGTCGCTCTGGCTAACTAAATGACCCATATATAGCAAGCGACAGCATCCAGGATGCCTCCAGTAGGCAACAGCTCTTGTTTATGTTAATATTACTTTGATTTAATTCAAAACGACAAGAGCTTACATTTATACAAAGTAAAGATAATACTCAACTTTCCAGAGGCAGAAGAGGCCGGAGAAGGCATCATAATGTTGAATTATATCCAAAATTACGAGAGAACCCAAGGGAAAACACCGATTAGTAGAGCTACACGGAAAGGAATAAAAAGGGCACTGCCGCCTTCATCAAATACACACTGGAAACGGAATAGGAGAGATTCCTTATGAGCGGCTCTCTTTTCATTCTCGTTTCAGATTCTTGTCACTGTAACCCCTCGAACCGTTAATACTATTCGGGTGAAGGTAGCTATGTGACGTGTCAAGAATACGTCCTCTGATATAATGTGATATCCCTGTTAGATTTATTTAGGGATATTCTCTCCAGGAGTTAGAATTATGGATACCTTAAGATAAAATTCTCTGGGAATATCACTGTAGTCAAATATACCCTAGGAAACTACCCCTTTAGGAACTTCCATCAGGACGACATGGCCTGAGCCCAAATATATATATATATATATATATATATATATATATATATATATATATATATATATATATATATATATATATATATACATATATATATATATATATATATATATATATATATATATATATATATATATATATATATATATATATATATATATATATATATATATATATATATATATATATATATATATATATATATATATATATATATATATATATATATATATATATATATATATATATATATACATATATATATATATATATATATATATATATATATATATATATATATATATATATATATATATATATATATATATATATATATATATATATATATATATATATTCAACAAAACATAATTTGTTTTTTATCTTTGCTTTTTCACTTATGTTAATCCCATCTTGAAGATTAAAAATTTCCAGAAAATTAAAAAAAGGACACATTCAATAATAAGGTTTCAAACCAAAAAAGGTAAACATTGTGTAGAATACACAAGCTGAACAGCCTCTCTAGTTCCAAACGCATATATTTGCTGTTACATTAAATCTATTACACTTGAAAATATTTATACCCGAACTCTGACACAGTTAAATAACTCCCAGACAGCAATAGATAAAACAGTGAATATCCAAAGGTCTCTTAAGTACATTCAAAACTAAACTGTGTAATTATTGGTCACGAAGAAAAATGAAAGTCAATGACAATTCTTCTGCACATATATCTTTCGAATTCAGGTTTTTTTATTCATAGAATTTAAATCAACCCATCTTCACCATCGTATTCAATTGGTATGTTTGTGACTTGGCATTCGATTAATGATGAATTTTGCACATTTAGACGTATTTTTCATATTCAAATAAGTCATATATTTTTGATACATTAATGTCTGGATTCTCTTACTGACCTTGGGATCAGAGCCCCAGGCGAAATCACACAAAGACAATAACTCCTGACCGGCTTGGAATCGAACCCTTGTCAAGGAAACTTTTATGAAAAGTGACATACTAATTGGCTACGAAGAAAGATAATAGTCAATGACAATTCTTCTGTACATATACCTGTCGAATTCAGGTTTTTTATACTTAGAATTGAAATCAACACATCTTCACCATCATTGCTAATTGGTATGTTTGTGACTTGGCATTCGATTAATGATAAATTTTGCACATTTAGACGTGTTTTTTTTTTATATTCAAATAAGCCATAGATTTTTTTATACATTGATTTCTGGATTCTCTTACCGACCTCGGGATCAGAGACCCTGGCGAAATCACACAAAGACAATAGCCTCTGACCGGCCGGGAATCGAACCCTGGTCCGGGAGACTTGTATGAAAATTTACATACCACCTGGCTCCGACGAAAGATAATAGTTAATGACAATTCTTCTGTACTTATACCTGTCGAATTCAGGTTTTTTCATACTTGGAATTGAAATCAACCCATAGATAGATCTTGTAACATGAATGTCCCGCTTAGATTTTGGAGATGATCCGGTTATGGACAAGGTTACGTCAAAACTGCTCGATAGCTTTTGACGAAATTTTCTTCAAAGTCAGATCTTGGGTCACGGACGAATATTTTATATTTTGAAGATTATCCGAACCTGCATCCGTTTTTCATTAATTTAAGTATAACATGAAAACTACTCGACGGATGTTGTCAAAATTTCACATTTGGGAGATGATCCAGATCCGGAATCGAGTTTATTTATTTATTCATTTGTCTGTGAATCTGTGGATAGGATTACGTCAAAACTTCTCAATGGATTTTGACGAAATTTTCATCACAAATAGATCTTAGGTCATGGACGATCCAATCATATTTTGGAGATAGTCCTTATTTGGGATCTGGATATTAAATCAGAATTTGCATTTTTCACCATTTTAAAGATAATTTCAGAGCAAATTTGCAGATTTTAACGAAATTTCCTCCACAGATAGATCTCAGGCTATGGACTACTCCATTAAAGTTAAAGTTGCGGGTTTTAGGTCTCCACAGAGACGATTTACATCGTCCTCCTTGGGCGACCGGGGGTAAGATATCTCTGATAGCTCTTGTTTGATATGCATAATACCTTAGTAGTCTTGACTGCATATATATTTTATTTAGTTTGTAACATTATCTTCAGTTACAAGCCTTCGCTATTATTATTATTATTATTATTATTATTATTATTATTATTATTATTATTATTATTATTATTATTATTATTATTATTACAACTTGAAGAGAATATTAATCTCACTAATCACCAATGAGAGGCGATGCTTAAGCTCCAGTTTAGTGTGCGTCGAGTATAGTAATGATATGTTCAGGACCTAGTTGCCTGTAAAAAAAATGCATAACAAAATAAATAGGTAAATTGGGCTAATGTTGCTTGTTTCTTTCTTTAAGAAATTAAGGTACTGCAGGTATTCATATTGTTGAAACATGGCTTTTAAAACAGTCAAATTAACCAGGTTCAAACAAAGTGTAATTAGACTTATACTTTACTATCTTTATGGTACTGACCCTTGTTGATTATTTTGTGGTCTGCGACCGCTTGTTACAAAATTACTTTATACAAGAAATTTTAAACTCTCTCTCTCTCTCTCTCTCTCTCTCTCTCTCTCTCTCTCTCTCTCTCTCTCTCTCTCTCTCTCTCTCTCTCTCTCGTCTTTTGTTGTCAAGATATTATGACACCATGGATACTTGTATCAAAATATCACCACTTAGCAGTTCAAATTTATGTTATTATCTACAATTATCTTGGAAATTTTAAATTTCGTTAATATCCCAGCAAACCCTTGCAAGAGGAGTAACTGATCTTAAATGAAGTTATTAGAAAAAGTGATTGCGTAGTTTTCATAGGAATTTTTGGCTCTTAGCAATTGTTTACACATATTTAGTTACTGTAAAACTGTTCAGTAATGTGGCATTTAATAATTTTTCTTGTGATGCAGGCGCTTGTGATATTTGACAAGATTTTGGGACTTTGTCTTTAAAAGAATATATGCTGTCATTCAGTATACTATATAATATTTTTTCTACTAACCTGGGATGACTACAGGTAAAGACTACTTTAAAAGTGGTTTATGACTACAGAGTACAGAGTAGAACAACAACACTCGATGTCTACTGGATAGTAGCCTAATGCCTGTGCAGTAAAACTTCCACAATGTGAATAGCTTTATATATTTACATATAAGGTGTAGAAGCAGCATAATAAATGCTCTAAAAACAGATTGTTATTTATTCCTCTCATGCACAACTTCATGTCTTTCCTTTCCAATGTATTTTCCCTCCATCTATCGGACCTTTTTGAGGCACTGATTTACTCTTACCTCACAGCACTTCGAAGTTATATAATGTTTTCAGGAACCTACTTCAACTCATGATTTCCTCTTGACTAAACCAACTAGAAATAGATTGGGTTATTTTAATTTCCGTGATAGTAATTTTATCCTTTCTGTATATATCCAGATTCCTCAATCTGTCAATTCTTCATAAACAATAAAAAGTACACCAGCAATTCATCTGATTTTCATTGAATGTTTCCTTTTCTTTGCATTTATCATCCAAATCTCACTTCCATTTAGGAGAGTGGGTTTGGTTCATATATTCCTTTAACTAATGACACTTAATTCCATTGAACACCAATGTTACAAATCAATCATCAGTATCGTTCTGCTACAGTTCTTGTTTCTGCTCTCCTTTGACTTATCTTTTTTCTCGTTTAGACATCAATCCAGATTATTTATTCCAAATACTTTGTAACGGGCCGAGAGAGGGTTGTGAACTCAAAGGCAGGATGCAATCAACTGAGTTGTTTATTAAGGAACACTCTCCTTTATATACAAAACCTCAAGGCAACAGGACATAACCTGTTCGAGAGACAGACAATGTTACAGAGCAAAACCGGAGACATGATCATTCAGGTTCTTTTTAGTGCGAGGGAAGAGCGCAGATACAAGCATAATATATATAAAATAATTATGTACAATTGTGTGACACACGGTTGGTAAAACTTATATAACACACCTATAATCTATTCAATTATGGTATGTCTCCCAGCTTTAACTTCTTAACTGGCTTTTCTATCATCTCGACACTGCATCTAAACATTTTCAACCATACACTAACCTTCCATGTCTTGCATTATTCAGCTCTACCTGTCTCATGTCCTCCGAATTTTACTCGTGTTTACAACACTTGGTCCATCGATCCAGAACTGTATCCATCCTTTAAAGCTTATCTCTACTTATTTATTTGTTTTTGATCAATTTCTTCATTAAACTTTTTGTTAGCCCTCACTTCCCTTAAAACAGATTTCATCTCTCACTCGTTCTAATCCAAATTCCACGATCTTTTTCTATGGAAATTTTTTTTCTCCAAAGTAACCTATACATCCTCATGAATACCTACAACTATTTTTGTCTCTATTGTCATGTAACTATTTCATGAATTGTCTAAGGTTTACATAATTATATGCAATCAAGTTGTTTCCCGTATTCCATCACCTAATAATCATATTTCTTTTCTTACAATGTTTCGATATGACTTCATCATACATAGAAAATCTATGTTTCCTTCCAACCTAAGTTTCTTTTATTGACATGATTTCATCCATTTTCAACTTATACGTTCTTCTGTATCCATTCTTAAAGAAATATTATTTGAATTGAATTTGCTATCATATTCACGTTCTTTCCGCTACAACTTATATATATATATATATATATATATATATATATATATATATATATATATATATATATATATATATATATATATATATATATACATATACATGAATATATATATATATATATATATATATATATATATATATATATATATATATATATATATATATATATATATATATATATATATATATATATATATATATATATATATATATATATATATATATATATATATATATATATATATATATACATACATATATGTGTGTGTGTGTGTATATATATATATATATATATATATATATATATATATATATATATATATATATATATATATATAGAGAGAGAGAGAGAGAGAGAGAGAGAGAGAGAGAGAGAGAGAGAGAGAGAGAGAGAGAGAGAGAGAGATAAGTATAAATATGCATATTGTATACAGTATATAAATATATATGTCATACATTTCTATTGGTTCTTTGGATGGATGGATAGTATTACATTTGCTCCCTCTCTGGTCACGGCTCATTTTTTCTTTGCCTACACACAGCAAATAGTCTGTCCTATTCTTTGAATTTCCTCAAGCACTAACAACACTAACATAACCGAACAATTCTTCTACACTCAAGGGGTTAACTACTACATTATAATTGTTCAGTTTGCTACCTATTATTATTATTATTATTATTATTATTATTATTATTATTATTATTATTATTATTAGCTAAGCTACAGTCCTAGTTAGAAAATCAAGATACTTTAAGCCCAAGGGGTCCAACAGGGAATAATAGCCCTGTGAGATAATGAAATAAGGAAATGAGTAACTATATGGGTAATAATGACGAATTAAAATAAAATACTTCCGGAACAGTAACAACATTAAAACAGATCTTTCATGCATAAATTATAAAAACTACTTATGTAACCATATTCAACATAAAAACATTTCCTGCAAGTTGGAACTTTTGAAGTTCCACTGATTCAACTACCCGATTAAGATGATTATTCAATAACTTGATTGCAGCTGGAATAAAACTTCTAGAACATTGTACTGTGTTTTGAGCCTCCTGATAAAGAAGGCCTGACTATGAAAATTAACCGCAATCCTAGTATTACGAATAGGATCGGGAAGATCTGACTGGAAAGGATGATCAGACTTACAACAAATCTTATGCAACATGCATAAGGAATTAATTGAATGAAGGTGCCGGATATTAATATGTAGATTAGAAATAAGAAATTTAATAGAGCGTAAGTCGCTGTCCAACAAATCAAAATGAGAATTAGTAGCTAAAGACCAATCAGAAGAACTATACTCCAATCACGTTAGAATGAAAGAATTAAAACTCTTCTTCAGAATAGATTCATCAATGAAAATCTCAAAAGACTCTCTAAAT
>NC_090731.1:99609353-99614353 GCF_036898095.1 Palaemon carinicauda | reverse complement strand
GAGGTAACTGAGATCTCGTCTCGCCTAGGTAACCTAACCTAGGCATTTTATTATACGTTTACACATTTCCCGGGTTACCCTCGTGTATTGTGATTTCATTTCGTGCAGAGATAGTTATCTCCTAGAATTATATGAAGCGTTACACATCTCCAAAAAAGGGGATTTAAGGGTAATCCCTCTTTCCCTCTGAGCGTAGCCTTAGTCTACATCCCTAGTGGGTCGGCCTCGAATTTTTAATTCAGGCATGACTATCTTACAGGTTTTTTTTTTTTGCTCCTCCCCTGTAACCGCAGATGCAGGTTTTTGGGTATTGGCCAGAAACTCAGAGTATTTAGTCTGTGGTTAATAGCTGACTAGCTAGGTGAATAGAATTCTTTTGCTAGTTTAGGCTGCCGACATAGGAGGCTAGACCTCCCTAGGCCACTCCTGAAGGGTCTGTACAATATGATACCTTCTCCCTGTGCCCTAGCAGACTAGTCCTGTGCTGACTGACCCAAAGCTGATGAGTAGAATTCTTCTATTACTTAGGAGACACCGGCACTAGAACCTCGTTCCCTTATTGTTTAGAGGTGACGGCAAGGTTGCTACCAACCTCTTTATTGTATTAGTCTAACCCTAGGCTAGGGAATAGAATTCTTTAGCCACATGCAATAGTTCTAATACAGTAACAGAGTTTTTTAGGTGAGGCAGAACAGGCTATATGGCCGGCTCCTGCTGTACTTTATACAGGACCCTCTTTTCCCTTCCCCTCTATCCCGTTATGATGGTGGCTCCCTGCAACCTTACCGTTGCTGGTGGGTTGCCGGGACTGGCAAGACTCCCTCTCTTCAGCCGTAGTCCGACTGCCAGTAACTATTTCAGCGGCAGGCAGTCATGACAACTGCCGGCCGGCAGTCATGGCAGCTGCCGGCCGGCAGTCATGACAACTGCTGGCTGGCAGCCATGATAGCTGCTGGTCGGCAGTCATGGCATCTGCTGGCCGGCAGTCATGTTAGCTGCTGGCAGGCAGCCAGGGTGGCTGCCGGCCGGCAGCTGGTGGCCATGTTGGCTGTGAGTGGGAAGTCCCTTCTGTTACCAAAGGTTCTTCATTTCTCCCTTGGACTACTAGCAACAGCTTCTGTTGCTGGGGTGCTGCCTACCAGGCCGGCATAGATTGGTGCTGACTCAACCGGCAGCACGCCGACTGTACTGATACTGCCGGCCGGCAGAGTATAGGCAGGACCTTGCTGGAGACTACTGTAGCTGGATGGAAGCTTGAATGTTACATGCTCCTCTTCCATTTGAACCTTCTTTCTGGAGAAAGGTAGTAAAATTAGACTTTTACATCCATATTTACTGTATACATACACAGTTTTAGGTAGCCTTTTCTCCATGCTATCTCTCTCTCTTTTAGCTAGCAGGCTGGATGTTCCGGCAAAAGCTAGCTATGCCGACGATATGCCGGCTGAACTACAGTATATGTTTATACAGGTAGTTAGTATATTTGCAGTATAGGATATACTGCAAATAGAAAGCTACTGTATATATTATACTAGTAGTAATTTCCAATATATCTTGAGTATCCTACCCAAGTATTTGTGGAACCCAATCTCATATTGAAAGAATTTAATTTCTTTAATATTCTGATTAGAAATCAGTCTTCAGATTACCCTGCAATTTTAAATTTTTTAAGGACTGGAGACACTCCTAACCCTTAAAGGGCAGAGCCCTTATCCCTGAGTCTCCAAGATCAGGAAACTCTTTGATTTAATATTGTAAGGGAGGCCACAGGAAATATGTTGGGTGGGATACACAAATATATGTCTTTAACCCTGGAAAGGTATGATGGGTCGTACGCCACCCCTACAGCATTTTCAAAACCTGTTTTTTTCCCCATAAATCATCAGCTGTCTCGAATATGGAAGTGATCGACCTGCAAGGGGTGACTAGTCTACATGCCATTGTCTGCTTTAGGACTGATTTTCGTCTAACTTCCCTCCTTCCCCGTTTTTTTATCCCCCCAGGGGTCAACCTCGACCCTGACATACCTTTATAGGGGTAAGTGATCTCAACAGCAAAGTTATTACATAATTATAAATTGTCGAACAGTGTTGATACTTGTTTGGTTCTTTATAGTTGGAAAGTGTGGGTGGATGGTGTGTCTACCACTTGCATGACATTGGTTTTGGCTTAGATGCCATATATTGCCATGGGGCCCATTTTCCCTCAAATGTTAATTTCTGAATGTTTTTATTTTTTGCAAATTTCTGATTTTTTTCTATTTATTTTGAATTTATCTTTAATAATGGCCAGCAGGCAGTATTCCCTTGGCATGGATGTCATCAATACACTTCTAATGGAGTTAAAAAGAGATGTTGATGACACCTTGAAATTTACATACCCATTCTTCATTTCAAGTGGTAGATTGGGCTGTAAGAGTTATTGCGGTCTGCGGCCATTTTGTTGACATACCCGAAAGGTAAGTTGGCATATCTCTATATATTCTTGTTCTGTATAGAATTCGTGATATTTTGGTATATTTTAATGCATGAATGTCATATTTTATAGGAGATACAATGATTTCCATAAGAAATTTACATTGTGAAATTAGGCCGTCAAAAAATGACCTTTAGATTTCGCCCCTGATATAACAGTAAATTACATCTTAGTGCACATTTTATTATGTATTTATGTTCCAGGATAATATGAGTTTATTCTATAAAAAAAATTAGCCTCTTCCTATTTCATTTGGGTACCCAAACAAATTCATGAAATTTCGACAAATTTTTTTGGCCCAAAAAAGTTACCCTTTTTTTCTCATTTCAGATCTTGACTTCTATGGGTCCAACTCATTTACAGCAATTACACGCTGGTGCTTTGCCATCTAAGAAGGTGTCCCTAAAGGGATTTATGTGTATATGTATATTTCTATTTTTTGTGAATATTTACGTCAAGTCTTTTTTTTGTATACCTAAATTATTAATATATTTCCAATAAATAGTTATTTTGTAGATGGGTATCATTTATATTTTCAGTAGTTTTTATCATTCTTTGAAGTATTTTTAGTAAGTCAAACAATACAGATTGATGCATAACTAAATTTTTCCTGAATTTTTTTTGGAGTCGGGGTCGCTCGCGACCGAGTATAACCTTAAAGGGGTGTCCAAGTAGCGTACCTATCCAGGGTTAATTTTCCCAAGTCCAGTTGGCGTCATGCCAGCTGGACGTTGCAGTGGGATGCTTACCATAAAGGTAGCACATTGGCTGGATCACACTATATATAATCATACAGTAGCCAGTAATTTACAATATAGTACATACTGCAAATAGAAAGCTACAGTAAGATTATACAGTAGTTATTTCTAACATATTTTGGGTACCCTTGTACGGGCTTATGCTGGTGCCGCTCTTATATAGAAGGAATAGCGTTTCTTCATTATACTAATTGAGAAATCAGTCATCCTTACCCCACAGTGTTTAGAGTAAAAGAGACAGTGAATTATACACTTCTGTACCCCTAGGGGTGAGATCCCTCTTTTAGTTGGAGTTCCTTTGATAAGGGAATCTCCTCACATTTAATACTGAGGGGAGGTAACAGTATTTGCTTGCGGAGGATACTCATGTAGTGTGTCCTACTATCTCTTTATAGCTTGCTATCCTAAGCTATTCTGTTAAAATACGTCTTTTGATATATTGGTTATCAGTGAGATAATTAATCATATACTCATTCTGTTTTCCTTTCTTTACAGGAGGAACACCAGATGTCATGTGTTGCAGTTTTCTGCAAAACTAAGAGTAAGTGTTTTTATGGACATAATGTATGCAGGTTTCATGCCCCCTGCAATATTATTTCCGAACCCCTACATCATTGGAACCCGCAGGCTTGCAAAGTATGTCGGACCTTATTGTCCGAGGGTTTCAAGAATCCTAAGTCGGTAGAGACTAGGGATGCATCTCGTTTCAAGCTACGCAACTGGGTGAGAGTCTTTCAGAAAATCTCTCCGGGACATTACCTGTCTAATGACAGGATGTATAGGATACTATTTCCAACAGCAAGTAAGGAAATAGTGGTACCCCAGTCACGAAGTACTTCTCCCGACGGCCAGATAGCCTTTGGGAATGAGGCCAGAAAGCGCCCACGGGAAGAAGGGGAGAATGTCGGGTAGGAATTGTCTCCGTCTATATCGGCTCTAGAGTCAGCGACATCGATATCTCCGCCTTCTATCCCTCTATTAGATGGAATGGACCAGTTATGGGCCCAAGTGAGGAATCTAATAGAAAACTTTCACAAACAGGACGAAAAGCAGGAAGCGAAATGCAATGTAGAGCCTTGTAAAGCTCCACTTGTCGCTTCCCAGGGGTCATACAAACGACCCATAGATCAAGACCTTCCGACATGCTCCAAAACCAATCCCTGGAGGTTTGCAGGGCTGATGCCTATTTTAAACGGCAAACTTTACACTTCGGAGAAGCTGGGTGCTGTTCCTTTGGACAAAACCCAGTTTTGGCCAAGCTTTGATGCTTTCCCTAACTGTTTCGTTAGACTGAATTATGAACCAAGGTAAAGAAAAGGAATGGAATCAAAGGTGGTTATGATTCTCGACCATGATAAAGCACTGGCTATCTTATCAAGTAGCATAAAAAAGGCGGGTTACTCGGTGTCGAAGGTATTCACACCAGGTAACAGGCAATCTTCCTTTCTTGCTCCTGCTTCAATTTCATTCCTCTTTACAAAAGAAGCATTTAAATATGTCACCGAGGCAGTGGAGGCAGGTAAACCGTGTCATACACTCAAGGAGTGCGAGCCTCTGTCACTAGCCTTTCCCAGACAGGACAAGAACTGGATGGAGGCCCATTTAACCTTTTCAGATCTCTCTCCAGTTCGCAATAAAGACAGACCCAGTGCTAAGAGCGCTGCTGCAAAATGCGTTAAGAGTCTGGAGAAAACAAGCATCAAACGGTCGAAGAGATCTAAAAAGACTGATATCGGTCCTTCCTTAATCGCTTCCCTAACAAAGGTC
>NC_090731.1:99596853-99601853 GCF_036898095.1 Palaemon carinicauda | reverse complement strand
ATATATATATATATATATATATATATATATATATATATATATATATATATATATATATATATAAGTGTGCTAATTTATGAATTATAGAGGTGATATAGCTAAATAAAACGATGTTAGTGACTGTATGTAAATCAAAAATAAATAAATTAAAGTAACAATCTGTGATTCCTATTATGAAAGCCTCCACATACTGTAGTGTATTGTGAATTGCAAAATAATTTTTACAAACATATTGGAGCAGGAACAAAAAAAATCGATGGAGGTACAGTCATTGGAATAATACATTCTATTAATGGAAAGTTATCCTACAATAAGCTGCAATTTATCAATAGAAATGAGGTATTTTGTATTCACCACTTAAATTGCATTGCATTATAATGACTGGACGATATTACACAAAGCCCTTCTTATTCCTTTGTGGCGAATTCCTGAGTGGGAAGAATCTTATCCCCTCTTAGACTCAACTAATATTAAAGGGTAGAAGAGACTCTATAGCTATATTAAGCAGCTCTTCTGGTAGAAGGAAACCCCAAAATCAAACCATTGTTCTCTAGCCTTGGGTAGTGCCGTAGCCTCTGGACCATGGTCTTCCACTGCCTTGGGTTAGAGTTCTCTTGCTTGAGGGTACACTCTGGCACACTATTCTGTCTTATTTATCTTCCTCTTGCTTTGTTAAAGTTTTATGATTTATATAGGATATTTTTATTTTAATGGTTTTTGTTTTTCCTTGTTTCTTTCCCTAACTACACTATTTTCCTGTTTAAGTCCCTGGGCTTATAGCATCCTGCTTTTCCAGCTAGGGTTGTGGCTTAGCCACTGATAATATATATATATATATATATATATATATATATATATATATATATATATATATATATATATATTTATATATATATAAATATATATATATATATACACACATACGTATATATATATATATATATATATATATATATATATATATATATATATACATAATGTATATATATATATATATATATATATATATATATATATATATATATACATATATATATGTATATATATATACACGTGTATATATATATATATACATACATATATATATATATATTTTATATATATATATATATATATATATATATATAAATATATATGTATACATATACATATATATATATATATATATATATATATATATATATATATATATATATATATATATATACTGTCTATATATATAAATATATATATATATATATATATATATATATATATATATATATATATATATATATACATACATATATATGTATATATATATATATATATATATATATATATATATATAAATATATATATGTATGTATATATATATATATATATATATATATATATATATATATATATATATATATATATATATATATATATATACATATATATACTGTCTATATATATAAATATATATATATATATATATATATATATATATATATATATATATATATATATATATATATATATATATATATATACATACATATATATGTATATATATATATATATATATATATATATATATATATATATATATATAAATATATATATGTATGTATATATATATATATATATATATATATATATATATATATATATATATATATATATATATATATATATATATATATATATATATATATATATATATATATATATATATATATATACATATATATATATATATATATATATATATATATATATATATATATATATATATATATATATATATATATATATATATATATATATATGTATAAATATATATATGTATATATATATATATATATATATATATATATGTATATATATATATATATATATATATATATATATATATATATATATATATATATATATATGTCGACAACTACGAGTCTGCTTTGACCAATCGTCGGTGGGCAACATCGACCAGAAGGTGGAAATTAGAGAGGAAATACGCACCGAAGATTGGCAATGTGACGTCAGCAACGAGAAACTTCCAATTAAATTTACCGGCTCTAAATGATATGATGTTCTCATAACCGTAGGTGGGTATCGCAGATCCTTTGGCAGCTACCAGGCGGACGTCGGCAGACTTAGACAGACTACGTCGTGTCCTCAAGAGTTCCTTTGGCGAAAGAGAATGACAAGGACCCAAGTATACCAAAAATCACACGCTCGTTCCTGCATCATGTAAAAAGAAAAGATTAGAAACACTGGAGGCCACCGCCACGAGCGATGGCCTACTTACACATTTTTTGGCCACTGGCAATCCTTGGCAAAACTGCGGCTGATGGGTGGCAATAAGTGGCTGTCGAAGTCATTGGTTGGGGCGCAAGCGTGTGGTGGGTGATGGGTGGCTTTGTTTCTGCTCCGGCACGTCTCGGTGTAGGCGTGTATGTCCTACAGCATTCACGTTAGCTTCGGTTGACGTTGAATAGGTGTCCTCTTCATCAGGAGTGGAGGCGTTGATGGAGGTCTCGAAGGTCGTGAAGTGGATGTCCATGAGGGCGTCGGGTAGACTATCGACATCGGGTATGGCAGCGCGTAGAGGTTCGTGTAAACAGCGTACCCAGGGGGCACGAAGTAGGTTTGCCTCACGAGGAGAGCCATCTGCTGCAGGTTGCAAGCGAGCGATACTGGTCATTTCCCAGAGCGCGAGCGAAGCCCTTTGGACTCCCAACGAATGTTGAGAGAGCTGAAAAAGCTTTGGTAGACAGGCGGCTGGCGACGGCGTGTACTGATGCAGAAGGTACATTTTGAGGGTGTCATATGCTATTGGGGTGTCTCCTTGTTCACAAAACCAGTCTGAGATTTCATGGAAGGTGTCCCCTGGTATCGCCGCAAGAACATAATCTGCTTTGGTGGTTGAGCGATTCATGCCCTTGATGTCGAACTGGACTTTTGCACGCCGAAACCAAGTAGACGCCTCTCCACTGGCGAACGATGAAAGTTTAAATGGGGCGGCACCATCTTCCGTGGAGTCCGCCATAATACCAGTGAGGGTTGGGGGGGGGAGGGGAAGGAGCGAGTCGACTTCCAAGGTCACCAATGTGATGGGCCAAGAGTAGGTTATGACTCAGTTGCCTTCATCTCGCCTTTTGAGTCACAACCTACTCTTGGCCCGTTACACAATGTTCTTAAATGCTTAATTGCCCATTCATTCATAATTCTTTTAGCATCAAGGATAATGAGCTAATGACTTGTCTCACATAAATGATATCCCTTTTTCTCTATGACTTGCACTAGATTTTCATGTCACTGTGGAATCAAATTAGATACTCTTCCTGGTGACAGGTTAAATTTGTTTTGAGATTCGGTGATATTAGTTCATCATAATTTGTTGTAATCTTTGCACGGTAGAGATATGCTAGAATCTAAGTGATCGACCAGATTGGTTCATCATATAGATCAGAGGCACATTCATTTTCTTCGATAAAACTATTTCAATGTTCATACGATTGGTCTTTTGCCAGCGTTGAAAATTAGTTTTTCGATCATTTACGTCAAAATTACTCGTCATAAATTCATTATATAATTCTAAATGCCTGTATTTGAATTTTGTCAGGTATTTCCCATGTATTGACAACCACCTTACATAGTTTGAATGATGAAAATTAATACCCAATTCAATAATCTCGTCAAATTCGTGGATGTAGCATTCAAAATCTCATCTCTGAGACCTGATGAACTAGCCATATTTTAGTTAGATATTAATAGTCCGTGTCTAATTGTCACATTTAGGATATGTCTTTACGGTGGATTCATACCATGAGGCTTGTGTTTTATAATTGCTGGTTAATTCTAAGTACGTGGCTTCTCGCCGTATATGCAGTGAGATAAGAATAACCTTGTGAGCATGACTGATTGAGCATTTTCTTTGATAAGTAACTGATCCCAGCCAAAACCATTTAATTATTCTCCCATAATCTTCCGCAGCACCATTTCGATGCAAAGACCTCCCATCACCATAACCTACATATGAATACTGCCATTGTAATTATTTTTCCAGACTATATAAGGGTTTATCCGTATAAATAATTGGTGTTTATCCTTGGATCAAAATCTAAATCCATCTTTTACAATTTCCATGGAATGCTTCACCATATAATGGGAGTGTGATTTTTCAACATATCGAGGAAAATTCCCAATCTCATCATGAGGACACACATTGTTTATCTGTAGTCTAGTATTATAATTTTACCAAGTGACCACATGATCTTCATTTAGTTTCTTCTTTTTTAAGATATTAGGCTATATACATGGTGTAATCATGCCTTGTCTTTCACACGTGACTCTTGAATTACATTTGCTACTTTTGGCACCTATGTATCACTACAAGGAATCATGTATAATTCTTTGGGATACTTCAGCTGGAGACATAACACAAGAAGCTGGTAATTTTCTTCCTGTCATTGTAAGCTCAAATGAACAAACATCTTGATTCCACTATTTTTCATACAGAATTGGTTTGTGAGGGATATCACTGTACTATGAAACTCAATACGGGAAATTTAACCATTTATTTTTATCGATGTTATCAACATCACTTGTGATAAACACATCCCTATTTGTTTGACCCGCGCCGTTTCACAAGCTCTATCATACCATACTCACTATCCAAGAAATGATTAAGATATTTTAATTTTAATCCAATATAGATAGGAGTTGAAGCTTCATTTACTTTGTATGGATGCAGTGAAAGAGTTCATGCAATTCTGTCCCTGTAACTTTCAAATGATATTTTTTATTTGATGTTAGGGCCAAGAAATAAATTTCTCTGAAAGCAAAGAAGAAAGACGGAACTGCTTCCAAGAGCCATTGTTCTTAAAATGAACTTGTAAGAGATTATTGTGAATGCTGAATGATATGCCTCCTTAATATATTTGCTATCTTGCAACATTCATTGCCTCGTCATCTTTAAAAAAATTTCCCAGCATTCAGACAGAAGAGTTCCAGCAGTACTACAATATGCA
>NC_090731.1:99574353-99584353 GCF_036898095.1 Palaemon carinicauda | reverse complement strand
AATCTTCATTGTTCAAGGTCGAGGCCAGATGAAGAACCTTATCCAAAGACCATGAAATAGGCTTTGGAGGGGCTGCAGGCCGAAGTTTTGCGCAGGCTTTCGGAATTTTGTTGAAGATTTTGCTGGAAAAATCCATTTGGAAGGCATATAGAATCAGTCTAGCTAAGGCAGATTTACATGTCATGATCGTATTAGCCGCTAATCCTTGTCCGTGAAGATGGATGAAGAAGGACAAGCAGAAATCCGTAGAAATCTCTTGAGGTTTCTTCGCCTTAACAAAGGCCACCCATTTCTTATAGGAAGATTCTTGTTGACTTTGACTTATATTCTTCTAAGAAATTAATACTGTCTGCAGAAATCCCGAACCTTTTCCTGACCACTAAGGCGAGAAAATCGTGAGATGAAGGTTCTGGGTTTTCTCTGATGAAGCGTAGACAGTCGAATTCTGTACTAGCTGAGTCAGAACTGGTTCCGGCAACGGGATCAGCTTCAGGCGTAGTTCTGTTATCAATGGAAACCAGACACTGCCTGGCCACTTGTGGGCCACTATCGCTGCCCTCCCCCGAAAGGATCTCAATTTGTCGAGGGCTTTCAAGAATAGGTTGGTTGGTGGGAACAGGTAATTCCTGGACCATCTGTTCCAATCCAGGGACATCGCATCCGTTGCTTCCGCAAGAGGATCCTCGTACGGGGCAACATACTAGGATAGTTTCTTGTTGTCGCTCGTTGCGAAGAGATCTACTTGCAGTCCTGGGTCTTTGTTCAATATGAAGGAGAATGATCCTGCGTCTAGGGACCATTCGGATTCTATCGGGTTGATCCTGGATAGAGCATCCGCTGTCACATTGTGGAATCCTTGGAGGTAGACTGCTGACAAGTGCCACCTCATCTTCTTGGATAGATGAAAGATGGCCAACATCACTTGGATTAATTGAGGCGATCTCGAGCCCTGTCGATTTATGCATCTCATTATCACTTCGCTGTCTAAAACCAGGCGAATGTGGATTGAGCAGCGAAGTCTCAGTTTCTTCAGAGATAGAAAAACTGCCATGGCTTCCAGAAAGTTTATGTGGAAAGACTTGAAGAGGGGAGACCAGGTTCCCTGCACTTTCCGACGATGAGTGTGACCTCCCCAATCTTCCTTTGAGGCATCCGTGTGAACGGTGACTGCAGGTGGAGGTGGTTGCAAGGGTACCTTTCTTCTTAGGTTCTTTGCTTCCAAACATGGCTTGGGGATGGATCGCAGACGATTTGGGAATGGTCTTCGTAGATCTCTTCGATCGTTGTAAGCTTATTTTCTCCAGACTCCTGATGCATCTTTTAACTGTGCTCTCCAAAGTGGGTCCGTCAAAGAGGCAAACTGGAGAGACCCCAACACTCTCTCCTGTTGTCTTCTTGATATTCTTCGAGATTGAAGAAGTCTTTTGACAGACCTTGCTATCTCCTTCCTCTTTGCTGCTGGCATAGAGAGGCAATGTGACTGTAGGTCCCAGTGAACTCCCAGCCACTGGAACCGTTGAGCAGGAGAAAGCCGAGACTATTTCAGGTTGATCTTGAACCCTAGGTTTTCTAGGAATTGAATCACTTTTCTGGAGGCTTGCATGCATTCTTCTTTGGATGCTGCCCACACCAGCCAATCATCCAGGTAGGCCATCACCTGGACACCTTTGAGGCGTAGTTGTCGAATGACTGCGTTCGCAAGCTTTGTGAATATTCTTGGAGCAATGTTCAGACCGAAGGGCATGGCTCTGAAAACGTATTTCCTTTTCTGGAGCT
The DNA here is from genome assembly GCF_036898095.1 of Palaemon carinicauda. Taxonomy (NCBI): domain Eukaryota; kingdom Metazoa; phylum Arthropoda; class Malacostraca; order Decapoda; family Palaemonidae; genus Palaemon; species Palaemon carinicauda. The sequence continues at coordinate 99,582,577 of NC_090731.1, read as the reverse complement.
TGAACCCTAGGTAGGGGGAAACCTGACGGTTGATTGGTACATGCCAGTAAGCATCCGTCATGTCTATGGAAACTGTGTATGCCCGTTTGGGCAGAATGGTCCTTATGTGCTGAAGCGTCAGCATTCTGAACTTGTAGTTCACAATGAACTTGTTGAGTGGTGATAAGTCCAGAATGACTCTGAGCTTTTCCGAATCCTTCTTCAGAACACAGAATAGCCTTCCTTGGAATTTGATGGACTTTGCTTTCCTTATGACTCTCTTGTCTAATAGTTCTTGAACATATTCTTCCAGAACTGGGGTTGAAGGTTGGAAGAAATGAGGAAAGCTTGGTGGAGTTGAGTTCCAACCCCACCCCAGTCCCATCATGATCAGGGTGTGGGCAAAAGGATCGAAGGTCCACCGATCCTTAAAGTGTAGAAGTCTCCCTCCTAGCGGCAGCATCTCATTTTGAGTGCTGGTTGAAGGATTTACCTCCTTGGCCACGACCACCTTTGTTGCCTCCTCCTCTGAAGGGGCGTCTAGAGGAACCCCGAAAGGAGCCTCGAAACTTTGGCTCACAAGAAGCCGATTGCCTTTCATAAGCTGGGGTGAAGACTGGAGACTGAGACGCCAGTGGTTGGGGCTCCAGTTGAAAGGTAGTGGTGGGTTGTGCCACCGTCTGGGACACCGTGGCCACGGGAAGCTGTTGCTGTCTTGGCCGAGAGGGCAAGCAAGGCCGCTTTGACTTGTTCTTCGGCTGGGGACTCCCATCAGCGGAAGATTTTTTCTTCGAAGACAAGCCCCATTTGGAGAGGAGATTCCTATTCTCCGAAGCAGCCTTATCTACGACCTCCTTGACTACATCACTAGGAAAGAGGTCTTTTCCCTAGATATTAGATGCTATCAGCTTCCTAGGTTTGTGTTTCACAGAAGCGGAAGCAAACACGACCTCCCTACAGGCTGTCCTGGCTCTGCTAAAGTTGTACAGATCTTTAGTTACTGTAGCCAAGTGAGCCTTGGCAAAGACCATATACATATCTGGGGTATCAGGAATGCTAGCCATCGTTTCTAGCCCTGTTTGTAGAGACATGGACGCAGCCAAGCGTTCCTTAGTCTCGTGTTCTCTCTTCAGGAGAAACTCTGACAGCTTTGGGAGGTCCTCGTTGAACTGACGTCCAGCGATATAGGCCTCCAGCTTCCCGACTGAGAAGGTAACATGAACGTCCTTCCAGTCTTTGTCGTCTGAAGGGAAAGCAAGGGAGAAAGGCTTGCTTTCTTCTAGTGTGGGACAGGGTTTACCTGCCCTTACGGCCTTCAGGGCTGCTTTAAACCCTTTATCCATAAAGGGAAAAGCCCGTTGAGGGTCAGCAATAAATGATGGATGTTTCTTGCTTAAGGCGGGCACCTTTGAGCTAGTGAATGCCCTCTCTTTTAATTTCGATGTAAACATCGCTTGTGCCTTAGCGAGCTCAAGGGCAATTCCTTCCTTGGGCTCCGTCTCTTCTTTCGATGCCGGTTCAGTTCTGAGCCAGACATAACAATCCGGATAGGACGCTCTGCTGGGCCAGAACTCAATTTCCTCTACTGGTACGGTACCCAGTTTCTCCGAGAGGAAAATCTTGCCTGCTGACATAGGCATGTGCTCCGCATACCTCCACAGGTTAACGTCGAGAACACAGGAAGGTCCTTAACATTTAGTTTCTTCGGGGTTAAACGCGAAGAAACTAACTGTTCGATTTCCTACCGGAAAGTAGTCTCTTTCTCGGTAGACCTCTTCTGTAAGTCGTATACCAGAGACATCAGGGATTGAAGAGTATTTGTGATCGCCTCCAACTGAGGCGGTCGCGAAGAGGTTGATGGTCCTGGTTCGGCCGCAGCCGCTGAAGAAACCGAAATCGCTTCAACATTCTCCACGTCACTAGTAGGAGGAACAACTGCCTCCTGTTCCGACTCTTCCACGAGGAGATTCTTCTCGGTCTCCTCGGGAACGACAGACATATTGTCATCAAGGTGGATACTCTCCAAAGTATCCGCAACATCAGGTTCTCTAGGCTTCTGAACCTGAATATGCACCAAGGGGATTGAAGGTTTTGTCTGGGGAATGATGGAATCATCACTAGCTCCCTCTGGGGAAGAGACAGTCCCTCATCCTAACATTAGGAAGGTATGGGCCCGAGGTGTTCTTCTGAAAACCTCTTACCCATTTACGCAGCGTAGCCCTAGCTGCATCCCTAGACTCAGTAGACTTTTGTTCATCAAAAGCCTCCTTTACCAACTTCTCACACACGGTACATACCTCTGGGTCCCAGTACTTGAGGGCCCCTTTGGTGACAGAACAGCGGGCGTGAGACCTACACACGCCATGTCCGTAGAAGTCCTTGCTGCCGACCCTACAAAAGTTGTTCCCGCACTCGGGATGCTCCTCCTATAAAGAAAAGAAAAGCAAATGAGTTTTCTGTGAAATCTTCAGATTTCAACAAAACATAAGTTATTATATTTAGCTTTGATAGGGTAAGCTATAATGTAGGAAAGACACCTACATGTGTTTCCCGTTCAGCCATTTGCTGTGACCTCCTCCCATATTGAACTAGGAAATTCATAAAGAATTAAATAACAGAGGGAATATCCAAGATATGTAGTGTCTTCTTGACACATCCTCTTATAATGTTCAATATAGTGGATGAATTTAATGGATATAACCATTAATATAGAAGAGAATCAACTCTATGTGATGGTCTCACAAATAACTGTTCAAGAACCACTTGCATGTTGGAAAAATTACTATATTTTTCTAGGTACAACAGTTGCCACTGGCAATATGCCGTCAGTATTGCCGGCCCCGCCGACACTGTCGGCATGTTGGGATAGCCGGTATATGCCAGCAGGCCGGCGTCTGCCGGGCCTGCCGGCAACTGCCGGCTATCAAAATTAAAATTATGTATGGAAGGCATAGGCCAGCTGCCGACAAGCTACACAGTTGCCAGTAGACGGGCCTAGAAAAACCCTACAACCGGCCACCGATCAACGGTGTCCAAGGTAAGGGATGATAGTGAACTGTTAGCCTAACCATCCAAAATTGCCGGCAGAATTAACTGCCGGCGATAACCCATGATTGACAGTAAAAGAGAAAGATAAGGATAGAAGACGGCAAAGGATCAGCTATGTCGTCTACATCGTGAAAGAGTGTGCCAGTGGAAGAGGGAAATATATTCGGGCTTCCACTCAACCATATCCCATCTTAACACATATGGAAGGCAGTCCAAGGGAGGACTCTAAGGTACACTCAAAGATATGAGGTTATCTGTCAGCTAGCTAACTAGCCGCAGACAGAAAAACTCATGCCAGGTCTACAGACGTCCACAGGAGCATATGTAGAACCACGGCCATAAGGGTGTTGGTTCATTCAACACGAAATAGATAGCGGGGAAGGGGTGAATAGTCCATAAGTAAAGTAATACCCTAAGGCATTACCTAACCTGACGGATTCTGTCCTCGTAGTAACCTCAAATAGGGGAAATCAATTCCCCAGGTTGGGTTAGGCAATGAGAGAACGTCCGAAAACGAACTCAAGAGAACAGAATCTCGTACCAGGGATCAAAACAGAGAAGAATTCTATCTTCCAGTTAAGAACCCCTAATACAGGACTGTCTGCTAGACCCATAAAGAGGAAATTGTAAAACAATAACCTTTACAAGATCTAGGGAGGCTAGCCTCCTGAACAGCAACTAGCCCTACTGGAATACCGACAAGCTACTCAGTTGCCGATATAAAACCAGGTAGCCAGATGCCTACCACAGACTTACTCTGATGCCCCGTCCCCAACTCCAAACTCACTGCTAACAAGCTACTCAGTTGCCAGCTCAGAGAAAAGGAGAGAGAAACGAAATGCCCCAGAAAATTTACCCAACCATAGGTTACAGTAAATTGACTGAGGATAGCCTAGCCTAATCAGAGGGAAAGGGAATTACTCTTAGATCTCATAGAGATAGTATTGACTTAAAGGGGTATATGAGATATCTATCTCCCCCCAAAAGACAATAAAAGAGTAATGGGGACATATAAAGTATACTAAAGCACTAAAGCTATTAAGCTAAAGAGCATAGAAAAACGTTCTACGTAACTCTAGTATACTAGTATGGAAGAGGAAAATAAACAGTAATATCTTAATTGTATAAAACATTGCCTGAGCTTCCATAAAACTTTACCAGGAAGGTTATATTATGCATGTGGTGTGATGGTGCCTAGGCTAGAAGCCTAGCACTCGGGAGGCTCGAATTAATAGCCAAAATTCACGACAACAATGACATAATATAAAAATTCCTAGCTAAAATACTAAATAGGTAAAGTTATTAAAGCAAATAAGCCGGGAATATCGTTCTTGCTAACTAAATGAACAAAAGAACGATCGCGTCCATGACTCCATCCGGCAGGCATCAGCTCTTGTTACGTTAATTACGATATCAATCGAAAAGCAAAACTGGCAATAGCTTACATTTACACAATTAAAAGATATTACTTAACTTTCCAGAAGCTGATGAAGCAGGGGAATCCATCACAGCGATGAGAAAGCTTCGAAAATAGCGAGATAACACAGGAAAAATACAGGCCACCAAAGCTACAAACGAACGAATGGTTTGGTGGAGCCGTACAGCGGCGATTGGCCGAACTATTTACAATACATTAGGAGAGTCGAGTTGTTTACCTCTTTAACGACTCTCCTATTTTTCTTGCCACTTTCCCTCTCGAAGTGAAAGGCTATTCGGGGTGTAAATAGCTATGAGATGTGTCAAGATACGTCCTTACGCGATACCCCTTGGAGAAATTTAAGGGATACTCGCTCCAGGAGTTAGAATTCTGGGTACCTTCAGTAAATTCTCTGGGATATATCACTGTAGTCACATATAACTTAGGAAGCTATTAATGAAGGAACTTCCATCAGGACGATATGGCTCTTTCACCAAAAAATAGAATTTTCACTTAGCTCAAAATCCGTTATATATATATATATATATATATATATATATATATATATATATATATATATATATATATATATATATATATATATATATGTATATATATATATATATATATATATATATATATATATATATATATATATATATATATATATATATATATATATATATATGTATTTATTTATTTATATAAATGTATATATATATATATATATATATATATATATATATATATATATATATATATATATATATATATAAATGTATGTGTGTGTATGTATATATATGTATATGTATATATATATATATATATATATATATATATATATATATATATATATATATATATATATATTTATATATATAGTATATATATATATATATATATATATATATATATATATATATATATATATATATATATATATATATATATATATATATATATATATATGTTACATTTAGGAACATGTAAACATTCTTACTTCTAGTGTCTGTTATATAATGTATCAAGAATTAGCTGACTAATAAAAAGGAGAAAAACGAAGAGCCACCAAACGCTCGTTCTGTGTCCGTGTTGCTTCTAGAGCTAATTGGTATCTGTTATGCGGGTATGTTGATTAGAGCTAAGGGAATCCCAGTGAATTGTCTGGAATATGGATGGTTGGGAATGGGTGAGGATTAGCCTGGAAATTGGAAATTAGAAGGGAAAAGATAAAAAAAAAAACAGGAAATTTAATTGACGAGTTCGTGTTTTGGTGGCTTCGAAGTATCTTATATATTCTCTCTCTCTCTCTCTCTCTCTCTCTCTCTCTCTCTCTCTCTCTCTCTCTCTCTCTCTCTCTCTCTCTATAACAAGTTCATTAATCACATTTAATATTTCAAACGATATCAACGTTTCTAGTACACATAAATCATTTATGTAACCAATGTAGCTATTCATCTATCGATCTATATCTTTCTCTATCTATTTATCTACCTTTCCATCTATCTATTTACCTGTTTATAGGCTAAGTCTGCTAGCCATGTTTACGATATCCATGAATATTCTCTTTCGTATAGTCATGAATAAAAACCACTACTTGAATTTTTTTTCTTTTTTCTTTTAGCCAATATGTAGAATACCTTAGAGTTTTGATTTTCCAATTTAGTGTTTCAATTCAACATTAATCATGTACGCTGTTAATGACCATTTCCAGGACATCGAATCAAGGGCATTAACGCTCAACAACATGGCTGGCATCTTCTACATCGTAGCCGGAGGACTAGCTGTATCGTTAATGGTTGCGCTGCTGGAGTTTTGCTACAAATCCAAAGTAGATGCCTCTAGAGCTAAGGTCAGAACTTTACATATTTATTCATTATCTTTTGTAGTTATTTTTCTTTTGTCTCTTTATACATTTATGGTTTCATATATCAATACATGAATTTTTGAGTCTTATTTGTTTTGAGTTAGAGATGGGAGATTCTTCATCCTAGTACGTGCGAATTATGGTTGTTTAACCTGAATTGATCTTGAAAATCTACAATGTTTAGATTGCCCATTACACTTATTATTTTTTGAAATTTTAAATTGATTTTCATGATAATTTTAAAGGTGCAGTACTCATGCCAAACTGTAATGTTTGTATACTGTTCTAATTAAAGCTTGGATTTTAGTTCAAGGAATTTGCAATGTGAATGTGACAGAGTTTTAAAGTATATATATATATATATATATATATATATATATATATATATATATATATATATATATATATATATATATATATATATATATATATATATGTATGTATGTATATATATGTGCGTGTATATATATATATATATATATATATATATATATATATATATATATATATATATATATATATATATATATATATATATATATGTATATATATATATATATATATATCGTCTTCTTCCCAGCTTTATCCCTATTCGGGGTCGCCGTTTCTAATGAGTCTCTTCCATCTCCCTCTGTCCTGTGTCATTTCCTCCCATACTCCCTTCTCCCTCATATCATCTCTAATGCAATCTCTCCACCTGGTCTTAGGTCTTCCTCTCCTTCGTGTTCCATCCACCTCCACGTCCATCACTTCTCTTGCCATGTGTTGCCCTTCTCTTCTCATCAGGTGGCCATACCATCTTAACCTTGCCTCTTGCACTTTCTTTGATGCCTCAGTGACTTTTACTGTACCCCTAATATGTTCATTTCTAACCCTGTCCTTTTTGGTTACTCCACTCATCCACCTAAGCATCCTCATCTCGGTTACGTTCAACTTTCTACCCTCTGTTTTCTTTAGGGGTGCTGCTTCCAATCCATATGTCATTGCTGGTCTGACCACTGCCTTGTGCACTCTGCCCTTCAATCTTATAGGGACTTTCCTATCACATATGATACCAGACACCTTCCTCCAGTTGTTCCAACCACACTGAGTCCGATTGTTAATTTCCTCTTCCATGTTCCCCCCATTGTCGATCACTGAACCAAGGTACTTGAATTTATGAACCCTTTTGATGTTTCCTCCGCCTAATTTGATCGTTGTTTGCTGGTCGCCATCCATCTCGGTTGTCATATACTCTGTCTTCTTCCTGCTTATTCTTAAACCTCTACTCTCCAAGGCATATCTCTATCTTTCTAGTTTCCCCTCCAGTTCTTCCCTGTTCTCGGCTACCAAGACTATATCATCTGCATAGAGCAGACACCATGGTGGCTCCTCCCTGACATCCTCTGTTAACACATCCAAGACGATGTTAAACAGGAGTGGGCTTAGAGCAGATCCCTGATGTAGCCCGACTCCAACTTGTAAATTTTCTGTTCTTCCAACTGTAGATCTGACGCTGGTCTTTACATTTCTATACATCTCCCTGATCATTCTGACATACTTCTCCATCACTCCTCTCCCCCTGAGACATCTCCATATTTCCTGTCGTGGTACTCTGTCATATGCCTTCTCTAGGTCTATAAAGGCCATATGCAAGACCTTTTCCTTCTCTCTGTACTTTTCCATAATTTGTCTCAAAGCGAAAATACCATCCATAGTACTAAGCCCCTTCATGAATCCTAGTTGCTGTCTACCGATGAACACTTGCTGCCGTAATCTTTCATCGATAATTCTTTCAAATACCTTCAGTGTATGTGACATGAGTTTTATTCCTCGATAATTTTCACAACACTGTATGTCCCCTTTCTCTTTGAATATTGGGATTAATATACTTTCCCTCCATTTTTCGGGTATTGTCTCACTTTCCATAATCT
>NC_090731.1:99561853-99571853 GCF_036898095.1 Palaemon carinicauda | reverse complement strand
TGAATTAATGCATCTTATATTTCTCAATACCAATTAAGGTTTGTTAATTTTAAGATGTATGCCCATCGTACCAGTCCATTGCTAATTAATCATTTTAAATATTAATTTTTAGCAAGCCAGAATAGGTAGGATTATTGTATATATAACCTCCCTCAGAGCAGCAAGATTTCTCTGAGTATTTAGTACAAAATCCTGCCTCCTCTGCACTCCTTTCAACAATATATTGCCCTGTCCTGAAGTCCCGATATGGCAACCCCAATGGATTACCATGCGCATCAAGCTCTTCACCTGTCTGGAAAGGTGAAGCCAGGTGATCTCTTCGACCGTAGTGTCGACCACATTCTACGAGGAGCTGCCCTGGCCTGCTGACCTGCCTGGTCATTGAACCCGGCCAATTCTGGCTCACCCCACTCTCTCTTCCAAAACGTGTCTCACCAACGAGTCCTGTTGCTGCCGGTCGGAGAGATTGAGAAGAGGTCCCTGGTGTACCTAGTTGCAGCCACAGTGAGAATTCTTGGGGTGAGCCAGGCAAGAGTGCAGCGTGCCAATTAGTGCAACAACCAGGTCAACAGCTATCTCGGGCATAGGACTAAACTTCAAAGGAGTGCAGGTACTACATCAATGGCCATTTAGTTTTCCCCCATTTTTTATTAGCTTAGACTAATTTTAACTTTATAGGGTACCTGGCTAATTACACTATTCGGACTGTGTGCGGTGGGATTGTGTGTATATATTTTTTCTATACAAATTTTTGCCTTTTGAGACTAACATAGTCTCTGGGTCACGTGGGCCACGTGCCAGACCCTATTTTGATTGTTGCAGACCACGTGTCTAACTCATCATTTTCATTATTTGAATTGCATCTCTTTTTATTCCATTTTTGTGTTGTTAAGATGTCCGTTTTGTTTCAATGTAAATTTGTGAATAAATCAATATTAGGTTAATCAAACCTCTTTAGTATTTTTGCTCCCTCATTTATTTTAATGTGTGAAATGAATAGTTGTTCACGGGACAAAGTACCCAATATTTAAAGAGAAAACCTAAGTAAGTCTATAGGTGGTAACAGCGAGGAACTTTGCATTAATATATTTGCTTCGAAGGTAAAGATCCTTATCTTTAAACTTTTAAACTACTTTACATCACTGCTCCCATTTTGGATTTTGTCTACCTTACATTAACGTAAAATAACTGTCCAGCATTTCATTGGGGTAGCTGGGACGGAGCCGGAACAGAGCCTGAGAATGAAATGACTATAGACCTGACAAAGCTAGAGTAGGCCATAAATTATTCTCAATCCTACGTGTGGAGTGCTTAGGCCTCTGGACAGTAAAATTTCCCTTTTGTATGTGAGTGATGGTTAGTGAATTGTGACAGTAAAGTATTAGCAGGGTGTTTGTGCCCCGAGAGTAAGTGCTCCTATCCTCCCCTGTTGAACTTTGTGTAACTGTTATAAGGAGACTTTCCCGGACTAAGTTCCCACTCAGAACGTAACCATCAAAAAATTCTCCACACGAGTGGTCCTTCGAACCGGATCTTTTACCTTTGACTTGTGAAGCATTAACGTAATTAATCAGCTTGATTAAGCATATAGTAACTCGCTATATCACTTACCCACACGCACACAGCCAGTTTGTCGAATGTGTAATGCCCAGACTTTAATTGGGAAGAGAAATTTGTAATTAACATGATCTTTTTGTATCGACCACGTGTTTAAGGAAAGAACTACGTAACCAGGTTAATTTGTTGCTTGAATGTTCTCTACAGAAAGACTAGAATTTGTCGTAGGAACTTCACTTTATCTCGGATCCGTTTACCCACGTGTGGCGGAATCCACTTATACCAGAAAGTTCTAAGCTACTTGAACTGAGGTTTTTTGTTGTTCAGACGCCCGTGTTTACTGCTCAGCTAGAGCGCCGGTGTACTCGTCCTGTCAACTAATTTTGCTAGCTAAGCATCTAATTTGTAACATTTTGTACCTTGGTCTACCTTCCTTTGTGTCGTTTACCTTCCCTAACCAACCTTAACTTTTCTAACTAACATCACCGTATACCTAGCACGTGTCCTTGTCCTAAAGAGCGAATTGGCGCAGCATAATTTTAAGTGTTCTTACAAATAACGTAGAAACTTAATAACACCAAGTCCGTTTCATTCCACGTGTTTGTTCCGAGATGGCGGATCTTGTTTACAGCCCAAACTAAGGGTTCGTAATTGTTTGCTACCGTAAGTAAATTACTGCGTGTAGTTAATTTAATTTCCTTTAGCGAGGAAATATTGTTTTTGTCCTTTAGCGAGGATATTTTTGTTTTACCTCCGCGTGAGGGAAATTTCATTTTGTTTAGCCTCCAAGAGAGTGCACTTTAAAATCTAAGTCGTTGCCTTGTGCGCCTATTTACATTTTGAATAGTTCAGTGGTCGTCTTAGTGCGCCCGTAATTGTGAAATCGTCACAACAGTGTCAGCCTCGACCTGTTATTTTAACTTTTAACTTAATACTTTGCATTCATAAGCCCATGTGCTTTCTAATGTTCTACTTTAAAGTAAATTAATTAGTCATTATCGCCACGTGCGTAAATAATTCATTTTTAGCAAAGTCTAAAGTCACGTGACCTGGGCATCGTCTGCTTTGTTGGACCCGGTCACTTTGAAATTTAAAGTAATTTCATGATTTATATGTTTCTCATCCTTTAACTTTTTTCTCATCATGAGTAAATTTAAATATTCAATTGCCACGCTAGTAAATGTGTAAAGTTTAATTTTTACATTCCTTTTGAAAATTCAGTTACCCTTTGTTTGCTTTTACGAATCCGTTCATCAAAACGTGGTCATTCCAAGATGGCGGACTTCACTAGTAACGTAAACATCCCTCCAACGCCTAAGGCGAAAACGCTTAGCCCCGAGGAGATAAACGCTAGGCTTAAGGAACAGGAATTAACATTCACCTTTGTTTGTGAGGACGCAGACCTCGCACTTCATGGTCTGGCTTCTGTAGATTTTCCCAGCATGGGTCCAGAAGCCGTAAATCATTTTAAAACCCTTATTGGTAAAGTAAGAATGGAACTTAACCATTACAAGAATTTTTGGAGACGTCATTACGACCATCCTATTGTTAAATTAAATTATCCCGTGCTTGCTGCCTGTTCAAGTAAAATTGAAATTGCCTTTAATAGCCTCATGGCTCATCCCAATTTAATAATTAAAGATAATCAATCGTGTTCCTCTTCAAGGGTAAAACCTTCAGTGACACGTCCAGTTGTAAACGCTATTAATAGTCCCCTAATTGTTACTTCTAATATATCAGCCGTCAAGCACAATTTTGTCTCAATTCCTCAACCTGTAAAATCTTCACATTCCAATACTATGTTGCCAACACGGCATACGATTAGTAATTTTGAGTCAGCCCCACCTGCTTTATCCTCATCTCCAAACCTTAAGCCGCCAGTGTTTAAACGCCCTCAACCCCCTTTGTCTTTGCCGCCGGTGACAGTCCGTCCCGGAGGAAATACCGTTCATTGTCTTGTCATGGACCCCCCTCGTGGTAGCTCAAATACCCCACAACTTAACCGTGTGCGTGATGGCCAGCAGAGGCCTGTACCGGTAAATTCAATGATTAAAACTGTACCATCCAATGGACCAGTGCTCGCTTTGCCTGACTGTCCTATCTTTAAGCCCGTAACTTCCGCTCTAACCCGTGTTGACGCTAAAACATCCCCGTTAGGATTTGAAACCCGCCCTCAGAAAGAGCCGCGTGATCACAAGGTTAAGACCTTAGCAGTCAGAAATGAACCTTGTGCACTGACGGCGGATTTAGTGAAGGTCACACAGGTAGACCTAGCACCGGAGCTTAGAGCCTGTTTACAAATCAATTTACTTAAGGATAACGGTACATTGAACGTTATTTATTATTTTCATTCAGTCATTTATGACGTCACATTAAACTTTTATTATTTTTGCCAAGTCATACAGCAGCATTTTCCAGGTCAATCCCATGCTTTAACTTCGAAACGTAAATGTAGCTTTTGCCTTGACAACTTGTCATGTTTCTATAATCCCCCTGATATCCTTCAGCTCGTGCTGAATATAAGCTTTGCTTTAAATGTTCACCTTGCAAACATTTCCCTTGAAAATGACATCCAAGACCTTAGTTGTCAGAAATACGATGTCCCCAAGGACCTAGTTTGTCTCATTTTATCATTCAGGCTAGTGTCAAATAACTTTTCACCTTTTAAAGCCGAGAAGGAGGTAACTTTTCTCCTTTTGTCAGGCGACAAATTCCAAGCTTTCATCATGCCAGTCACTTTATATGTAAAATCATTTCATGTAAAACGTTGGGTGTCAGACCGGGATTGGGATTCACCCCCATAATTTTTAATTTGTCATTTGGCCTGACTTGTTGCTGAACTCGACCGTTATTGGCTTACGTTTTCTTTCCTCTATCCGTACCCATAGGGTAGGAAGAATTGAGTATTTTTAATCGTTTAATTATTATTGCATCGTACGTTTAAAGTTAAAACTGATCATATGCTTAACTTAACGCTTCCGTGAAGCATTGCCTGCGTGGTTCAATATTCCCCAAATTCACGTGAAAGCATAACTTTGATTCAATTGATTTCAATTAACGTTAAAGGCGTTTTGTTAACTTTAAACGGACGTTGATGTGAAGAACTTCACTCATCATTCAGCCAGTAAGCTTATCTCGCTCATACTAACAAGTAGTTGAATCACATTTGCCGGAACTAACCCCTATCCCTTTTTTCTCCCCTTTATCCCCAGGGTGTGAAGAATTTTCTTCACTCTTCTTCTTTCAATCGTATTTTTAGCTCTCTTTTACTAATACTATAGCTACCCCTTAAACATTCTCTCCTACATCTAGTTTTCTTTAACGAAACATAGGGAGGACTAACCTAAACTTGTTGACAGTGGCGCACGCCATGCTCGTGACGTCACAGCGTAGATACACACGTTAGAGGGCCTTAGTGTAACCACGGCGTATGTTGGTTCTTTCCTTAAACTACATGGGTCGAGATTAAATTCATAAACTGCACATTTTATATAAATTCCAATACTGCTGAATTAATGCATCTTATATTTCTCAATACCAATTAAGGTTTGTTAATTTTAAGATGTATGCCCATCGTACCAGTCCATTGCTAATTAATCATTTTAAATATTAATTTTTAGCAAGCCAGAATAGGTAGGATTATTGTATATATAACCTCCCTCAGAGCAGCAAGATTTCTCTGAGTATTTAGTACAAAATCCTGCCTCCTCTGCACTCCTTTCAACAATATATTGCCCTGTCCTGAAGTCCCGATATGGCAACCCCAATGGATTACCATGCGCATCAAGCTCTTCACCTGTCTGGAAAGGTGAAGCCAGGTGATCTCTTCGACCGTAGTGTCGACCACATTCTACGAGGAGCTGCCCTGGCCTGCTGACCTGCCTGGTCATTGAACCCGGCCAATTCTGGCTCACCCCACTCTCTCTTCCAAAACGTGTCTCACCAACGAGTCCTGTTGCTGCCGGTCGGAGAGATTGAGAAGAGGTCCCTGGTGTACCTAGTTGCAGCCACAGTGAGAATTCTTGGGGTGAGCCAGGCAAGAGTGCAGCGTGCCAATTAGTGCAACAACCAGGTCAACAGCTATCTCGGGCATAGGACTAAACTTCAAAGGAGTGCAGGTACTACATCAATGGCCATTTAGTTTTCCCCCATTTTTTATTAGCTTAGACTAATTTTAACTTTATAGGGTACCTGGCTAATTACACTATTCGGACTGTGTGCGGTGGGATTGTGTGTATATATTTTTTCTATACAAATTTTTGCCTTTTGAGACTAACATAGTCTCTGGGTCACGTGGGCCACGTGCCAGACCCTATTTTGATTGTTGCAGACCACGTGTCTAACTCATCATTTTCATTATTTGAATTGCATCTCTTTTTATTCCATTTTTGTGTTGTTAAGATGTCCGTTTTGTTTCAATGTAAATTTGTGAATAAATCAATATTAGGTTAATCAAACCTCTTTAGTATTTTTGCTCCCTCATTTATTTTAATGTGTGAAATGAATAGTTGTTCACGGGACAAAGTACCCAATATTTAAAGAGAAAACCTAAGTAAGTCTATAGGTGGTAACAGCGAGGAACTTTGCATTAATATATTTGCTTCGAAGGTAAAGATCCTTATCTTTAAACTTTTAAACTACTTTACATCACTGCTCCCATTTTGGATTTTGTCTACCTTACATTAACGTAAAATAACTGTCCAGCATTTCATTGGGGTAGCTGGGACGGAGCCGGAACAGAGCCTGAGAATGAAATGACTATAGACCTGACAAAGCTAGAGTAGGCCATAAATTATTCTCAATCCTACGTGTGGAGTGCTTAGGCCTCTGGACAGTAAAATTTCCCTTTTGTATGTGAGTGATGGTTAGTGAATTGTGACAGTAAAGTATTAGCAGGGTGTTTGTGCCCCGAGAGTAAGTGCTCCTATCCTCCCCTGTTGAACTTTGTGTAACTGTTATAAGGAGACTTTCCCGGACTAAGTTCCCACTCAGAACGTAACCATCAAAAAATTCTCCACAATATGTATATATATATATATATATATATATATATATATATATATATATATATATATATATATATATATACATAAATTTATATAAATATATATATATATATATATATATATATATATATATACATAAATTTATATAAATATATATATATATATACATATATATATATATATATATATATATATATATATATATATATATATATATATATGTATATATATATATATATATATATATATATATATATATATATATATATATATATATATATATATATATAGATAGATAGATAGATAGATAGATACACACACACATATATACATATATATATACATATAAATTTGTAAATATATATATATATATATATATATATATATATATATATATATATATATATATATATATATATATATATATATATATATATATATATATGCGTGTGTGTGTGCATGGATGTGAGAGAGAGAGAGAGAGAGAGAGAGAGAGAGAGAGAGAGAGAGAGAGAGAGAGAGAGAGAGAGAGAGAGAGAGAGAGAGAGAATCATATGCAATCGTAAAAAGCCAGAGTAATTGATAACTAGACAGTTATTCTCGTTACTGATTACGTGATTAGCTTTTGATGGCGGGTAAATGAATCATTTGCCAAACATTTTTAAATTAATTAACTATCTTTTCTAAGACCATAAATTGAGGTTTATCGTAACTTAAGAATTATACCCGCATACAAGATAAATATGATATACTTTGCCACGTCATTAATATTTTAGTGACCCGTTGTATTTGCAGATTTTCGAACTTTCGCATCTCTTCTTATAAAATACTTTTAAACAAACACTCTTCCAAATATATATATATATATATATATATATATATATATATATATATATATATATATATATATATATATATATATATATATATATATCTTTGGTGTCTATTTATGAATATGCTCTCTTCTCATTACTAAGTGGTGCCACTAACCTTATAGGTTTATGGTGAAATATTAGTTTTTATATTGACATAGTATGCTTATTTTAGATTGAATTTGCAAACAAGTTTAAGGTTGTTTGTTTGGCATACATCATACTGTTAGTTATAATTTTCTTACTTGTTTTTTTTTCTTTCTACTTAATAGTTGAGCCTCTCGGCTGCAATGAAAGCGAAAGCAAAACAGTCCATAACTGGAGACAAGGAGCTAGACAACGGGAAGGTAAGTTGAAGGAAAGTTCTTGAATTAATATTATTGTGGGTAATTATTTAATATATTTGAAAGGGATTTTGGTTTCATTGTAATTCTGATATCCTATGCACTTAATTTCAGTTCTACTCGCCGGCAACACAGATTTTGGACAGTGACCTGATACACTCTAACACACAGACGCAAGTCTGACGTCGGCCACATTGGGCTAAGAGCCAAAGCAAGTCTCATCTACATCTGCTGCACACCTCTATCCCAGCCAATTCTAACAGCAGTCTTCAGCAGTCCTTCTATACTCAGACTTTCAGAACAGCTTTTGTAACCGAGAATCAGCGCAGAGCTTCCAAAGCATCTCTGGGTAGTAATCTGGAGACCACTAAAGTGCTAGCCAAAGATCCCTCTACCTCTCAAGTTCAGATCAATAATATGTTTACTTCTCTGAGTGGTGATTCTCAAAGCTTGCTCATCATATCACCCCCTCTAACATCCTCGCAAGGATCCATCAGCCACTCACAGGGTTCGGGTGCTACAAGTGGTGTCCAAACTTCAAAGTCTAGCACGCTATCGGTCAACACCCAGAGCATCAAAACCCCAGCAGCGGAGAACCAATCTGCTGCAACAACTCCTGCCTCTCCTGGGTGTGCGGATTTCCCGTTTTAACTCAAGTGTTTCCATGCTTGCGTTGAAATGCATGTTGTGCTATAGCTTTTGAATAGGTTAAGGGACGATCATGTTTTCTAATAGTGTATAATACAGTAATAGCATATTCATATTATTAACATTGTCATACCCAGCAGAAAGCTATTTTAGGATAATCTATTTCGCGACTCGCATGATAATAGCTTCTGTTAAACATAGAAAACATGCTGTATGGTGTAAACCATAATTGGGAAGAAACTCTTCTTTTGTTATTGGGTAAAATATGATATAACACAAATGACATAATATAGGAGGTCTTGACGTGACAGCAAAATCTCATTACATTAACAAAATTTCCTTTCAACCCGAGAGTCTTGGTAAAGAATTTGTGATATCAATGGTACTGAATTTTTTTACTGATGTTCCTGAGTGTTAAGTTTGATCAAATAAGTATATCTTTTGCTAAGAGCAAAGTAACTCGCAAAGAGAGAAAATCGTAAAATATAAAACATTCCATCTTCAGTTTTTATGCAGAGGGTTAGTAACTATATAAAATTAGCACGATTCTACAAACCGGATTTTTCTTTTTCATTTTTACAAGGAATTTGTGAAAAAAAAAGTTGTTTGTTCATCAAACTTATAGTTTTTTTCAAGTGATCAAGAGTTCATATCGGAGGAATCTACAGAAGATATAAAAAGAAAAAAAAAGTTTATTCTTCATGAAATCATTGTTTGTCGGAACTAAATAAATATAAAAGAACGCATCACAGAATAGAGTCGATAGTATTTTTATCACGAGGACTTTGTTATCCATAACCTTTAAAGGAATATAATATATATATATATATATATATATATATATATATATATATATATATATATATATATATATATATATGTGTGTGTGTGTGTATGTATGTATATATATATATATATATATATATATATATATATATATATATATATATATATATATATATATATATATATATATGTGTGTGTGTGTGTGTGTGTGTGTGTGTGTGTGTGTTTTGTGTGTATATATATATAATTTTTCTTTTCGTGTAATCAAATGCTGATGTCAATATGACACATAACATCACAAGATAACATCTGTCTATATGATAAACTATTCCTTCATAACATTTCTGATCTTCAGCTGCCAAAACTTCGACCAAACGGTCTGAAAGTTTTATTATAATATTAATGACCAATTGATGTAGTAGTATGGCTACCGTTTCACTCTCTACTGTAATTAATTCAGCGGTCTCATTGCTTTGATGTATCTGAAGTTTTATCTGCAAGGCTGTAATTGTACAGTATGTCTATCATAGCCTAATGTAGGCTTTCCTTTAATATCTTACTCCTTATGACTGCTTGGAGACTGTTTGGATATCCATCCAATATGCAAAAGGATAGATTCTCTATATAGTTTTTCCTTGCCTTTTAATTGTTGTGTGCCATACTGATGATGTATTAGATTCTGTAGGGGAGAGATAAGCCTCTGGAAGTAAGCAACGCTGAGCGCATAATGCCAGACCTCAGAATACCCCATAACTTATTGTTGAGTTAGTGGCCATTGCTAGTAGCT
>NC_090731.1:99519513-99524513 GCF_036898095.1 Palaemon carinicauda | reverse complement strand
CCTTCGCTACAACCTCATTTTTTAAGGGATTCAGCCTGTAAGGAGATCGTTTCACAGGAGTGGCGCTACCTACGTCCACGTCATGCTCAACGACAGAAGTCCTTCCCGGTACATCGGAAAATAATACCTTATAATTAAATACCAATATCTTTAAAGACCTTTGTTCTTCATTACTTAAAGGAGGAACTATTCCAGAAACTTTTTTAAAAGAATTCTTAATATACGAGCGCCATTCACTTCCATTAAAACAATAACATCAATACTTTCACCCTCTGAAAAAGAAAAATGGTTATCGTTCTCGGAAACTACAGCATTCCCTATGTTTGCCACGGAAATGACTTTCTCCCGTTCCATATACGCCTTCTACATATTTTCGTGACAAAGCTGAAAAGATTTCCTTCTCTCGGGAGTCTACTAAATTATCAACTTCACTAATTTTTTTCAAAATTTTCCAAGGACCTGAAAAAGAAGCTTTCAATGGATTTCCTGGGATTGGTAACAAAACCATAACTTTGTCGCCTACCACAAAGTCACGTGCTTTAGACCTTGTGTCAGAATAGTACTTCATTCTGATTTTTGGCTACACAATAGATTTTCACCTGCAAATTTCCAAGCCTTGGTTAACTTATCAGCCTAGATTAGATACATAATCTAATAAATTGATCTCAGGGACGTCTCCCTCCCAGG
This sequence comes from Palaemon carinicauda, assembly GCF_036898095.1. Classification (NCBI taxonomy): domain Eukaryota; kingdom Metazoa; phylum Arthropoda; class Malacostraca; order Decapoda; family Palaemonidae; genus Palaemon; species Palaemon carinicauda. The sequence continues at coordinate 99,523,826 of NC_090731.1, read as the reverse complement.
ACTCTCGGACAACATCGAGAGGACCTCGAACACAATGGCCAAACACAAGGCTGAAAGGCGAAAAATCTAAAGACTGACTTGGGACAGAACGAAAAGCGAATAACAAATAAGGTAATTCCTAATCCTAATCAGAACTATTGATCAAATAATACTTCTTTACCATAGATTTCAGGGTTTGATGAAATCTCTCCAGAGCTCCCTGACTTTATGGATGATATGGAGAAGAGGTCACATGTTTTATATTTAACTGTGCCATTTTATCTCTGAAATGCCTGCTAACAAAATTTTGGCACCCTAAACCTAGTGAAAAAGTCCATTAGTACATCTACAATTTTAACACATTTTATAGTACGTAGTGGTATTGCTTCGGGATATCGAGACATTCTATCCATGATAGTCAAAATATTTTCATTTCCACTACGAGTCCTTGGTAATGGTCCAACAACATCAATAGTGACCTCATTGAAAGGTTCGGAAACCATTGGAATAGGACATAGAGGTGCTTTAGAAATATGCTGATTGGGTTTACCGACCTTCTGACAGACATCACAGCTATTGACAAATTTCTTTACGTCCGCCTTCAACTTCGGCTAATAATAATTCATTAACAGCTTGCTGGAAGTCTTATGAAGGCCAAAATGTCCGGCCAACCACTTTCATGCGCCAATGATATCAACCCATTCCTGTAAACAAATGGAACCATTATCTGTTTCAAAATTTCATAATCGAAATTATCAGCCTCCGTAGGCCTACTCAACCTATATAAAATATTATCAATTATCTTAAATTTGGGACCAGTTATATCAGACACATCACCTGACTCAATAGGGAGATCCCGAAAATCCTTTTTCTGAGCTTTGGTAAGCTCTTCAGTAGTCCAATTCAGTTTGTGCTTCAAAATCCCAAGATCTACTACTACGCTATCACTACGTTCTAAACTACTTAAATCTAGATCAGTTGTTGCCTCTGCAGCATCAACAATTCTAGCACTAGAACGAGTAACTGCTGCTACCTCACTATCAGGATTTATCATTATGGGATAGGTATTATTCTTAAGAACAATATCATTCAGTATCACAACATCAACATCTTTAACCGGAAATTTATCAACGATGGCCAATTTCAAATTCCCTGGAAAGGAAGTGTAAATTAGATTAAAATTTTCAATAGCCTTTACCACATCAGGAAAACCAGAAAATACCACGAATTCCTTACTTTCAGGAACAAAATTACACGGCAATACCTCCCTAAAGATCAAAGACTGAGCTGGTCCAGTATCACCTAAAATACGTACTCGTCTTTTCTCGGACGAATTTGCGGAAGAGACAATACCGAAGGACAAATACTTAACAAAACAGCCATGTAGTCATTGGTCAGTGGACCTTGTTGGGATAGGCTCTCTTTCTCTCTCTCTCTCTCTCTTCCACACCCATCACTGGCCTACCATTAGCATTTTGCAATTTTCTAAATGCATAACACATACTCTTTATGTGCCCCTTCTTATTGCAAAAGAAGCACGTCAATGTCTTCAATTTCTCTGGATTGTATATATTAGGTCTATTACTTCTGTTTAGTATTAGCATTACCCTGATCATTACCTCTATAATTATTTCTAGTAAACATCCCTGCATTATTATTGTTAGAATTATTATTCCTACCTACTTTACCTCAACTAGACTTCACATTTGTCGTTACTCCCCCTAACTCACTCTTATGAAACAAATAATATCCATCACTAGCGATGGCTACCTCCTGAACGGTCTCGAGTTTTGAGGTGGACCTTCAGTTTATTCGGGACACACCTCTTAAACTCCTCCACCAACATTAATTCCTTCAATTTCTCAAAATCTACCACTTCCTTGGACTTGAGCCAATCACTAGCATATCGTTCCTTTGATCTTGCAAATTCAATAAAAGTTTGCTCCCTACTTTTTCTAAGTTCCTGAAGCGTTGCCTATAGGCTTCAGGGACTAACTCATAGGCCTTCAAGACAATAGCCTTCACACTCTCATAATCTGATGACAGATCCTCCTCCATAGTTACATACACCCTCAGAGCTCTTCCAACCAATTTACTTTGTATAAGAGTGGTCTAATACTCTTGGGACCACTCCAACCTTGCTGCAATCCTCTCAAACGATACAAAAAAACTCTGCTACATTGTTTTCCTCAAATTTATCCACAAATTTGAGAGCCTGTGCTAAATTAAGAGCAGGCGTTACTGACCTATTTGGGGAAGGGGGAGGGGGAGAAGAGGAACCTGTGTCTCCCATAGCAATCTCATGCTGCCTCTCCTTTTTTTTTTTCCTCTGCCTTAAACTTTCCTATTTCCAACTCCATCTGCCTCAGAGCAATTTGCCTATCCAAAATTTCTACAGACAACAGTCCTTTATCAGGTTTCATTTCTCGTTCCCCACCTGCCTTTACAGTGTTAACATATTCATAAATTTGCAATAGATATACACCCTTTCTTATGGACACTTCATATTCCAATTCAAAATTCTGTGCTACAATTTCCAAGTCTTCCCTATTCAACTCTGCAAGCCTCTCTTGCCACCCCCTCTCCGCTAAGGAGTACTAATACATTATCAACCATAATGACCACTATTATTCACACAGAATACTAAATTTACACAAAACAACCACGAGGAGGCGAAAATATGCTGCCTGAAAAATAGCCCCAAGAATTAACTTTGCACATACAACGGTGAACACTTAGGAACGAAAGAGCCTGTCACGATTGCCACTTGTGATGGGTGGCTTGACCACCACACAAAACACTAAACTTTTATCAAATAGCATTCACCATGATACGACACTAATTCCACAAAAGGTGGAATAGTATCCAACTTCAATAAGAGTGCAAAGTCAATTCAAGGGGACAAAGAAAATACCACAAAAATATACTTAATTTTAATACACAAGTTTCAGATAGAAATAACACCTGAACCTCAACAATACAGTAATTAATGAGATACACTCACTCTTAAACTCTCTACAAAAGAAAACAATTACACAAGTAAAGAAAGGTCATCAACACATACATACTAAACGGGGAAAGGGTCCAGAAAGGAGGAGGCAGGGGAATAGTAAGAATATCCTAACAAATACAATCTAAATATCCCTAACAAGTTGGCGATGGCTGGCTTGATTGGAAGGCTTTCACAAGCTCCACTAATGACGTCAGCAGAGGATCACAGATAGTGATCTCGATAAATAAATATAGGTATATTTATTATTACCTTGGGACAGAGAGATCCCTTTGGTTTTTACTGAACCAAGGGCAGTAAAGAAAATGCAGAATAAAAGGTCCTTGCTGCAGAGTAAGGATATCCAAAAAGCTATACAGCTTCAAAACGTAGTTCTACAATGTGGCGAGGAATAAATATAGTTCCAACAGCAATAGTCGTGCCCTTCAAGGTTGGACGCTCAGAAACACACTGAGGCAAACTCCTCCAAGCGTAAACCTCTATCCCTCGGATGACGAAGGAGCACAGCCACGTAACCAACACAACTTGAAAATATAAACAGTTGTTAGCCAATAATAAACTCCAAGATAACCACCGGTGAGGAGACAAAAATCTAATAAAGAAAGAATACAATAATATATATATATATATATATATATATATATATATATATATATATATATATATATATATATATATATATATATATATATGTGTGTGTGTGTGTGTGTGTGTGTGTGTGCGCGTGTGTGCGTGTGTGGGTATGTATATAATATGTGTATGTTGTGCTGAACATTAATATAAGTGAAACGTCCAATGTTCAATGAAAATGCAGAGACAAAAAAATAAGGGTTATGGATGAACATCCAAAGATTGTTTATAATTAGATTATGTACTTAGAGCAAGTGTTTCCCCAGGAATTGAGACAGAAAAAAAGGTAAGTATGGGATGGAAAGCTTTTGGTAAATAAAGTGAGTTTATGAAACGTAAAATGGTATTTTTTCTAAAGATAAAAGCATTTAATCTGTTGGTCCCACCAACATTAAATTATGCATTGGAAACTTACGGCCTTCTTAAAAGATTACAGTAGAACATGAAATAGTTAGAACTCAAAAGGCTATGAAAAAAATATGGAAGTGAATAATACTAAGATATAGGAATAGAGCAACATGGATACTGGAGAAAACTAAATTACCGGATATCCTAACAATATGTAAGAAAAGGAAATGGGGATAAGCAGGACACATAATGAGAATGACAGATACTATGTGGACATGAATAATAACGGAATGGGCCCTTAAAGATTTCAAAAGAAGCCGTGGGGAAAAAAAAAAAAGGAAGACGA
>NC_090731.1:99459513-99489513 GCF_036898095.1 Palaemon carinicauda | reverse complement strand
AAAAAATCAAATAGTTGACATAGCCATCAATAAAAAGAAGAACTCTGAGAATTTTAAGAAGCTATAGAGGTGTTGATCACCGGCTCCACGTTACCACACTAAAATTAAAACTAGAATCACTCAATAAAATTGTAGATAAAATACTTAGGTTTGATACAACCAAGCTTCTGGAATACGAGCACAGAGTAACATTTGCAATTAAATATATGAATAAATTTTCAGTCTTAGATACTTCGAGATATGAGCAGACAATTAATGAAGAATGGTGTAATATCAAGAACTTATATCAGTCAGTTGGTAGTGAAGTTTTGGGACATGCATTCAAAAGGAGAAAGTCATGGATATCAAATGATACTTAGGACACTATGAAAAGGACACAAAAACAGAAATTGATTGTTGAGAGTTTTTGAAGAACTAATGAAAATGGCAAGGTAGAGCATGGGAAGTATTCCAGTGCTGATATTGAGGACAAAAGAAAAGCACTGAATGACCGGAAAGAATATTTAGACAGGAAAGCAGAAGATGCTGACAAAGCTATGAATTGAGGTATTGGCTATGGTATAAGAATGGCACATAAAATTATTTTTGAAATCTCTATGGTGGCAAAGAAGAAGAAGCATTTGCCAAAGAAGAAGAGATAGGGACCTGTTATAACAACATAACATGAAGAAAGGCAACGTTAGATGGAACACTTTATGGAGGTCATGAACAGGAGATATGAAGGGAATAATTTGATTAATATACCTGAAGCTGATGAGGGTCTTGAAGTGTCCATAAATGAATTCAATTTTTTTGAAGTCGAAGCTATCATAAAAAAAAAAAAAAAAAAAAAAAAAAAAAAAAAAACTTAGGAGATTGAAAGCTTCTGGTTACAAAGGAATAACTGCTTAGATGATACTGGCTGAAAATGAAGTGACACCCAGAATACATACAAGATATTTTGTAGAGTGTGGCAAGAAGAGGCAAAATCTGATGAATGGGAGTTAGGAGTGTTGGTGAAAATGACAAAAAAAGAGATGACTGATTGGAATAATTATAGAGGCATCACGCTTATGTCAGTTGTTATAAAAATATATAACTGGCTAATTCTAAAGAGAATTGAGAAAAAGATTGATGAAAAGTTTGGAGATGAACATGCAGGATTTATACAATGTAGAAGTTGTACTGACCAAATCTTCCTTTTGAGATATATACCACAATGGATAGAAAATAGAAATCCTTTTGATGGCATTTGTGGACCATGAAAAACCCTTTGATAGTGTGAACCAGCAAATTTTCCGGAGAGTTCTGCGTTATTATGGAATTCCTCTTAAATATGTAAATCTGATTAGCTCAGTTTAGGGCATAGCATTCGTAAAGTTAATGTTAGTGGAGTCCTATCAAACAAGTTTCTAGTGAACAGCTGAGTACTCCAAGGGAATGTGTTATCCCCTATGTTGTTTATCCTCCTCATAGATTTTGTAATGCACATAACAGTTGGAGATGGTGGAGAAGTATTGGACTGGACTGGTAATAGGAAATTAACTGACCTAGAGTACGCCTATGATGCTGTCCTTATCAGCAGAACAACACGGGATTTACTTGCTTTCCAGAATGTATGAAATATCACACGAGGTTAGGATCAAGATAAATAGAATATAGATAGAGATGAAAACAGAATATGCAATGGAATATGATCTTACCATGACCTCTGAACAAAGGGAAACATGTCCTACTTTTGTGAGACTTTCTAATTGCTTATACCCTTTTCTTCTAAATCACTTTGCAAACTTGGATACAACAAATCTAATTTACACCTAATCCTCCTCCCCATCAACAAATTTGATGGTGTCACACCTGTTGTACTGTGGTGTTGTTCTATAAGACAATAAAAACTTAAACACATTAAAAAAATATGTTATTTGAGTTTGCCTTTCTACATTTCATTCTATGCTTAAATGTTTGAACAAATCTTTCAGCCTCTCCATTCGTTGAAGGGTGATATATAGCTGAAAATTTATGTTTAATACCATTTACTTCACAAAAAATCTTTAAATCCTTGAGGTAAACTGTGGATTATTATCAGTTACAATTCTTTTTGGAATTGCATAAGTAGAAATTTTTTTTCATTAATTTTTTAATTGTAGCATAAGATGTTGTTTTCATTGGGATTACTTCTGGCCACTTACTGTAAGCATCTACTGTATACCTATCAAAAACAAGTAACCTAAGAAAGGACCTGCAAAACCTATGTGCACTCTTTATCGTGGATACCTGGGTAATTCCAACGGGTGCATTCTAGCAAATTGAGGGTTGTTCTGTTGCATAGCACAATTCATACAATTTCTTACAAATAATTCAATGTCTCTATCTACACCTGGCCACCAGACAAAAGTTCTTGCAATAGACTTTGACCTGACAATACCTTGGTGATCAGCATGTATTTCAGACAAAACCTTATTCCTCAGTGAACTAGGAATAATTACTCTTGACTCTTCCATTATACAACCTTATGTAATACTCAATTCACTCCATATATCTTTATAGACTTTACAATTTACCTCCTGTCCACATAAGTCTCTAACTGTCATTAAACTCTCTAAAACCTTACTAAGTATTGGGTCTTCCTTGGTATTATGTGCAATATCCATGGCTGTAATGAGTACATCATATACTGAAACTAGTAATATACTATCATCATACTCTTCTGGTCCTTTGTCTACTGGAAATCAAGATAAAGCATCTGCATTACCCCTCTTTGAAATTAGGGTGATATTCTTTATCATAATGATATGCGGCTAACGTCATTGCCCAACATTGTAGTCTTGCTGCTACCAATGTAGGTAAACTTGTTTGTGGACCCAATATTGTTAATAGAGGTTTAGGATCTGTAACAAGTGTGAACTTCTTCCCTCCATAAAGATACATATTAAATTTCTTAACTCTATACACTAATGGTAAACCTTTTTTTTTCTATCCGAGAGTAATTCCTTACTGCCTTGTTCAAAACTCTAGAAGCGAAAGCAATTGGGTTTTCTGTTCCATTCGGCATTACATGAGATAATACTGCGCCTAAACCTATGTTTGATGCATCACAAACTAGGTTAACTGGTAAATCCATTTGATAATGTACTAGAAAAGTAGGTGAAGTTATTTCCTGCTTGATTCTTTCAAATGATTCCTGACAATCTTTTGTCCAATTCCACTCTACACCCTTATTCAGCAAAATATACAATGGATTTGCAATTTCAGATAAATTCTGAACGAAATTTCCATAAAATGTTACTAAACCTAAAAAATGATTGTAATTCCTTAACCTTATCAGGTACCCTAGTTGATATCACTGCATTAATTTTCTCCTTAGTCTTGTGAATACCTTTGCCATTGATTACAAAACCCAAGTATTCCACTGAATCAACTTCTAAAATACATTTGCGCCTCTATACTCTAATATTGTGTTATTTCAGCCTCTTCAGAACAGCCTGTAATCTTTCTCTATGTCCTCTTTTATCTTTACCATAGACTAAAATATCATCTATGAAAATGAATACTCCTTGCATTCCTAAAAAATCTTATCCATATTTTGTTGTCATGTAGCTGAACTTCTTGCTACCCAATAAGGCAATCTCTTTGGCCTATACGATCCTAAAGATGTATTGACTGTACATAGTTCTTGTGAATTTTCATCCATGGGAAGCTGTTGAAATGCTTGTCTAAGATCTAACTTAGAAAATACATAACATCCTGAAATATTTGCAAACATGTCTTTTGGATTTGGTAATGGATGTTGGGCTACCCGAAGCTGTGGATTCAACGTTACCTTGTAATCTCCACATAGCCTACCTGATCGTTTTCCTTCACAATAGGAACTAATGGTGTAGCCCAATCTGAGTATGTAACCTTTTCCCAAGAACCCTCACTTTGTAACCTTTTGATTTCTGTTTCAACTGCACTTTTCAGTGCATATGGTATTGATCTTGGAGCAAAAAACCTAGGAGTAATATCTGATTTCAAAACTAAAATTGCCTGTGTGTTTTTTACTGTACCAACTTTAACTTCAAATACGTCTTTAAAATCTGATAGAATATTATTCACAGACACTTCATTCTTTTGTTCATCTTGTGTACCTGTAACCTTCAAAATACTAGGCCAATTTAATTTCATATAATGTAACCAGTCCAAACCTAGTAAAGTTTGTCCTTTACCTTTCAGTACCGTTAATGGCATTCTGTCTAACTTATAATCTTTATACTGTACTTCTATGTTTGAAGCACCTATTACCTGAATATCAAAACTATTATAACCTTTCAAAACTCTATTTGTGCTTTCAAATAACAAATTAGGAATGGTTTTAGCTGTTTTCTCAGACATAATTGATACATCAGCTGCTGTGTCAACTTACATTACAATTGGTTTACCATTTATGATCACTTCTACCAATATGAGTTTCTTTGCACCTTTTTTGACGGAATTAATGCGAAATGCAAAATCAGTTTCTGACCTAACCTGATTATCATGAACATTTTTTGCATTATTCTCCTGACCTATAGCATCAACTGCTGCATTGATTTTCTTTGCATACGGTTTCGGGAATCTACAAACATTTGAAAAATGTCCCGTGTCTCTACAATTTTGGCATGTTTGTCCTGTAGCAGGGCATTTCCTTGCTTCTTATGTAAGATGATCAGTTTTACCACACTTATAGCATTTGGGTTTTTTCTGTTGCTTCTGCATATAGGTCTGATTCTGATATTGGTGAGCATTAGAATTCGGCAATTTCCTATGACTAAGCTTTGACGTATTCTTTCTCTGATTCTCATTGTCTTTTAACTTTGAGCCTATCTTTCTAATTTTAGAACTTTCCAGTCTATTGCTTGTAGAATTACCTATTATATTACTTTGCCCATTCGATGTTTCTAAAGCTCTGCCAATAATCAATACCTTCTCTAGTGTTAAATCTTTATCTTGCAATAATTTCTTTCTTAGCTCTTGTGATGTGCAATGGGCAATAACTTGATCTATGATAACATTTTCTAACTCTAGAAATTCATATGAAAAAGCTAAATTCTTTAGGCTAGTCACAAACGCATCTAAACGTTCATGGTCTTTCTGTTATGCATGTGCCATAAATTGATAACTTTCAAAAAATTTATTGACCTGAGGGGCAAAATATGTGCTAAGAGCTTTAATTGTAGCTTCACTAGCGTCATCGGTAGGTTGTAGTGTCTTAAACACTTCCCGAACCTCTCTACCGGCTGTGTGCAGATATAACGCCTTCTTTTGGCCATCTTTCATGGTACCCAAAGCTTCAATGTAAATCTTAAATTCTTCACACCACTGGTACCATCGTGTTGTAACAGAATTGGGTTCAGCAACAGTGCTAAGCTTTTCTGGATGCTCGATGTCCAGGGGCATTTTTACTTCTTACCTGAATTAGGTTAGGCAAATGAATTCTACAAAATTATCAAGTTATTCACAAACAAAGTTAATTCTAACCCAATTTCTATGTTAATTGCACCTCTTGTGTGTTTGTGGAACTAACTAAAGGTAGTTTAAATTCTATGTTTTATGTAAATTAGTCCCCCTCATATAGTGAAATTTTACCACCTAATGACTACTGGTAACAAATTTCAATCCTACCTTACTGATTTGTCTCTGTATAACATATATGTAGGATGTTTGCTTCTTTCTTGACCTTGAGCTTGAAGTGCTGTGGCGTTCCTCTGGTTTACTCCATGCCTACTGCTTCTTCATGGGGGCTACTTCTACTTGTTTCTTCTGTTGTTGTCTTTCTCTGCATGGGTTCCGTTTCACCTCTCGCCAGTCTTCTGTATGGTATTGGTTATCCCAAGTTAAATGACAGATTCATACATACCTGGAATAATATGCATTTACAGTGTTGTTTAACATCCCATTTTTACGTCGTCAGTCTTCTGTATGGTATTGGTTAACCCAAGTGAAATGACAGCTTCATACGTACCTGGAATAATATCCAGTCATTAGTGTTGTTTATTATCCCATTTTTACGTCGTCAGTCTTCTGTATGGTATTGGTTATCCCAAGTGAAATGACAGCTTCATGCATACTTGGAATAATATCCATTCATTGGTGTTGTTTATACTCCATTTATACGTCGTGGATTCTTCTTGGTGGGATATAATGATACTTTGGTATTCTCAAATTATGTTTAATATACTTATGATTACATTGCGCCTCAGCTCTCATTCGTATCTCAACAACATCTGACTCTCGAGCGAGAATATGTAAACAAAACTCGTGCACATACATAGAGAAAACAAAATTTAGCATCGCTCTCAAAAAGATCGAACCCTACTGCAATACAAAAGTAAGAAGAATCACATCCTAACTTTAGGACAATAAATGAATGATTAAATACTTCATAACATACGCTACTACACCTATGAAATGTGCCGAAACATGTTCTAACAATGCAATAATTGCAATCATTACTCTTAATACCCGTAGCGCATATAGTATCACAGTGAAAAATACATAACAATATACAATGTTTTCAGAGTGCAATAGCCAAACAAGGACATACTGCTCGTACTGTGAGATGGCGGTCCACGATTTTACAGTACAGTGTGGTATGGAACGAATGTCAAGCTGCTAATGATGAGATTTAATTAGCAGTTAACTATATTTGTTTTGCATTCAAACATTTACAATGATCTAAAAATGAGAAATAAAGGCTTTATTGCATGACAAGCTGCACATTCATCAAAATTATATCATTACGACTGAAAGCTCATGCTTTTGCTGATGAAATGTAAATGATTTTATCTCCGGTTTTATTTTTTCAACGACAGATTTTTTTTTTTTTTTGTTCCCTGGATGTGAGATTCATATATTTTCTAGTTTATGTATTACAATAATTTTCATGGTAGACGACAATTTATTTAATTTTTTTTATTTTTATTTTTCATTCCACTACCTTTACTACAAAGATGTTACTTTTTATTTCAAAGGTTTCTTTCCAATAGGTGTATGGTAAATTCTATCTAGTTTGATTGTCATAAATATAGGTCATATGTGTTCAAGATGACATATTCTTTTTACTTGTGTATGTTTTTTAAATAATAAAGCATGTTTGCATACTATATTTAATTTTCCTATAATGATTACATATTGTTTACTATCTACAGTGCCGAACATTACAGTTTTCCAGTTTTTTCCTCTTATTGTTATTGAAAGATAATCTGTAATTAGAATGAATGATACGTGGAGTACTGGAAATGCTCTGAAATATCAGAATAAGATATATGAAATATGTCATAATATAACAACGACCATAAGAACAGCACACAGACATGATAATGATAATGATTATAATGAAAATAATACCACGGTGTGATATGAAAGGTATATCTATATAACATTTTCTCTAAAACATAATAAACTGCGGAAAATATGGTTCACAATTAGGCCTGTAGTCGGCTTATTATTATCATCATTATTATTATTATTATTATTATTATTATTATTATTATTATTATCATTATTATTATTATTATTATTATTATTATTATTAATACCCAAGCTACAACCATGAATGGAAAAGAATAATTCTACAAGCCCCACGGCTACAACAGAGAAAGTATCACAGTGAGGAAAGAAAATAATGAAACAACAAATAAACTATAAGTATTGAATAAGAAATCTAAAATCTTCTCTAAGATCAGTAACCACATTAAAATAGACCAGTCATATACAAACTATAGAAGTAGACATATATTAACCTGTTCAGCAAAAAAGAATTTACCCAAAAATGTAACTTCTATAATTCCATCGAGTTAACCACTAAATTAGGAAGATCATTCCACTATCTGGTCACAGCTGGAATAAAGATTCGAAAATAGCAGCGCGTAATTCTGGAAGGGCACATAGTGCCTTTGCATGTACTGAACCAACACCATATGCATAATGAAGAAAGTTTGTTTTGGATCAGATTTATGAATTTAGGCCATATAATCCGACAGTGGGGCCTGTGAGGCTATTCAGTGTGCAGGTGTTACTATAGATAACCTTGAAGTTATGTTAAAAAGTAAGAATTACAGATATTGGTCAGCAAGATGGAAGTAGGGAAACGGGAACAGAGGTAAAGTAGAAGGATATAGAGCTGTAGGTAGTGGCTAAAGGAAAGCTGAAAAACACCCTAAGTAATGACGAAAGGTCATCGTTAGCAGTGCACTGAATGCACTAACCCCCAGTGTGGACACCATAATTTGCCATTGCATGTAACCTCCTTGGTTCATTACCCTCTCAACCTGATCATTTAGGGGTGGGGGCTCCTTTGAAAAACACATTCATTATTCAACTTACCTTTCATAAACATCATTCTCTCTTTGTCAATCTATGAGCAAGTTCCAATTTTCACAGATGTTCCCTATCTGAGTTCATAGCTGAAGAAATTGATTGTATATACTCAAGTCTATGTGTGCCATTTTCACAGTTGGTGTCTTCATATGTGTGTCTAGGCATGCTGGAGAAGCTTTTTATATTCAAATGAAATAGCGTACCCTGTAAAATAATTCTGTGCTTGGTGCCCTAATGTTCTTAACACATGATTTTTATCATCTAGGCTCTACACCGTGAGCAAGAGGCTATTTATATCCTCTTGTCTTTGATGTCGAATCCTTTTGTAAAAGTTGTGGCTCTAAACCATCAAGAGACCTAGATTCATAAAATAATAGCAGTATACAATCAATGCAGTAGGCAGTATATGCATGACATCTTTCTTGCTATGCTGCAAGTTGCTGACTACCACACCAAATTATCCTTAATAATGTTTTGTAAAGATTACCAGATGCATCTTCAGTAGAATTTATTTTAAGCTTTTATGAGTTCGCCTCTTAGACAATATCATCATCATCATCATCTCCTCGCACGCCTATTGTCGTAAACGCCCTCGGTTAGATTTCGCCAGTCTTCTCTATCGTGAGCTTTTAAATCAATACTTTTCCATTCATTATCTACGTCAGGTTTCATAGTTCTGAACCATTTAGGTCTGGGTTTTCCAACTCTTCTAGCAGAAATCTTTTTCAGAGTGAATAAATAGTTTAAGCACAACTTCAACTAAACTATTTTTTTCTAATTAAATAACTAAGGCTATATAAGACTCTCGCTGACTTATAAATCACTGGAACAGTTTATAGTAAAACACTCAAAATGGTAGTTAACAATGAATCACTTGTGAATTGCAGACACACTCGGGAAGAATGGAATTAGAGAGGAACCGTTTAACTGCATACCTCATACTTTTAATGTTGGTCCTCTTGTTTCTTATATACGCCTGCCATAGCTGAAATAAGCCTACCATGTCTGGTGGGCCTAATAAGGGTTGCCCATTCACAACTTCAAGTTGACCTGGACTTGAACATGGACTTGGACATTGACTTAACTGATCTTGGCCTCCCAGCTGTTCTTATATCTCACACATTGCTGGGGGGTATAAGGGCTTGTCTTTCTCCCCGGTGTACCTGTTGACATGGAAACAGATTCAGTATATGTGTGGTTGGGTCATCAGATATCCAGCCAAAGATCGTGGAGATGAGGTCATAGATCGGAAACCGCCGCCCTACTTCCTGCGCATTTACCAAACCCAGTTAATATCTTTATTTCAATCCCTTTATATGTGACAAATCCTATCCCACCAGACTCACTGAAAACTACTTTACTTGTAAAAAAATCTCCACGATCCTGGGGTAGCCTTGATCACATACAGCAAGGGTAAACAAAACTTAGATTGAAAATTCATATGTAGTAATTACCAAATTTCGCAGTAAATAGAAACTGAAGAACAATTGTCAATGAAAAAATTAAAACTCACATATTAAATTCAGTAAAAAATACTCATAATCATCAAGCAACACTACACATGTCTGCAATCAAGATATGTATACTGTATATCTTATTAAGAAAACATATCATAGAGGACAGTGACTGCAAAATATCAATTATAATTCATGCAACAGAAAGTAACCTTTATAATTTAGAATACTTAACTTGTCTAAATCCTACATTCTTTTAATAAATGCAGTCATCACAAAAAGATACTGAATGCCTTCATGTGTCAAGCCTAAACTTTGGCTCATTCATTGATTCTCAGTCTGAAAAAGACCTAAGATATAATAGTACTGATAAACTCAGATACATTATAGAGTCATTACTCTGCTTACCAGAAATTTCAATTTCTAGCAAAACAGTCTAAATTACATAATAGAAACGTTTCACAAAAACAGTTCCTAGTAAAATCATCAATACATGTGCACAGATCCTCAGCATCCACTCTCCATAAATACTTGCATATCCCTTAGGTATATCCGAATCTACTACAGTCATTGCGAAATAGAGATGCGAAGAAATTACCAGAAAAGAACACCATCATTAAACATCACCAACAACACTAAAAATAATGAAATAGCATCTAATATCTTTAAACATAGTCAAATATCTTTAAACAGCTCTATCCTAAATCAATAAACAGCATCACCAAACTGTTAACCAACTGTACTATACTAAATAAGAATATCATAATCAAGCAAAGCTCTGATCCTCCACGCGGAACACTTCCGCAGGCTTCTGCAGGTATTAATGCAAAAACAACAAAATGGTACTAGTGCAACAACTCATTCGGGCAACATCTGTACTCTGCATGAGGTTGAGCATGCCTGAGGCTGCCAAAATAACTCCCACTCCTGCAGTGTTCCACACACCCACACATTCATTGCGCGAATTCAGGTGGTGGTCAACCTCAAAACATCTTGCTTTGAAGACAACAAAGCGTCATCTACTAGGACAGCTTTCGCCAGCATATCTAATCTGGCGTCCTTTCCCCCACTCACACAGGGACAGGTGCAACAACTAAAAAGCATTCACAATAAAACATCAGTCCAACCAGACGGTGAACAAACTAATCCTCAACAGCAATGTCCAAAATTCCGTAGTTTTAATCTGTACCTGTCAGCCTACAACAAGGGGCATCAAAATTCTAAGGGACTCTCAACGCCCAAGTACAGAAAGTCTCTCTCTCGTCTGTTTCTCTCTCACTCTCTCAATCTCTCTTGCACGCTTTCCCTAAGCGTGGCCTCCTTTCAAGGAGGAAGTTATGATGACATTGTTCTCTGGGCTGTTTTCAAACTCTCCAGACGCCTAATCGTTCAAATTTCAAACTGGGCAAACTGTGGACACGATTGTATCGGCGACTGCAAACATGATTTCTGGCACAAGTTTCACGACAGAGACAGGCACTTCACCCACATTGCCTTTCGCAATACTCTGATAATCCTATTTTGTGCGGTTTTATCTCTTTCGCTTATACTCAAACTAGGCTGCACTCAAAATCTGGCAAATACCAACAACAATCATTCTAAGACATCTATTCATCCAAATTTACCCTTCATTACGCTAACACAGGCTCTTGCGTTAGCAAGCTATGAGAGAAAACTAATTTAAAATCGAAACTTCCTAATGCAAATAAGGATAGGGTAAATCATTCTGATCAGATCTATGTTAAAACCGTACAATAAAAAAGAAAAAAAAAGAAAAAAAAGTGGCAAACGTAAATTTACGTTAAAACTGAATAGCATAAAATTTCGCTAAATTCAAACTGTGCACAAATTATTTAGAAGTCTAATAAGAGCATCACACAATATTCACAAACTGCCTATATGACTGACCAATTAAACTTTTTAAGGGATATCCAAATAAGAAACAAAACTTATAGTTCCCTAAGGCGTTTAAGGGACGAACTATTCTATCGGTTTTACTCACAATGTCTGAAATAAGGTTCAACTACAACACACACATACTTCAGTTTGCATGGCTACTCAAAAAAGCACATTCAGCATGAGCCTAACTCCCCGTAGAATAGGAATTAATAATATCTTAACTGAAATCCTAAGCATTAGCTGAAAAAAACTAATTCTTTATACATTTACACACAAGAAAGTATGCTGACCCAATTATTCACGCACATGGCTTACATGCGTCAAATCAGCTGACGCTCATTTTGTCTCAATCATCAAAATCTTTTGCAAAGGATAGCATTTCCCATGCCCACAGCAAATCAACAGCTCATTTCGTACCAGGTGTGTCTCTCTGGTGTTACATCTTTCATAACTTTTACACAAACCTCGTAATTTCTGACATTACTTAACTAGCACAGAATTTATAGCTAAAACATTAGAAAACAATTGACTTGAGAACTGTAGCATGCTTGAAAAAAATAAATAAATAAAAAAACAAAATAAAATAAAAAAATTAAACTGGAATATCAAACTGAGCTCTCAAAATCTTAAAATTACGACCTTAAATTATACATGCAACTGGGTATTACGGCATAACCGAACTATGTAAACAGAAAACAACATGTCGTAAATACTAATGAAAGTGTCCTTTGCTTTTAGACAAGTTACTGAGATTTACCTTTGACATCAAATCCCTCAATTAAAAACAAAATCACCCTTCATCATTATAATTAGATATAAGAATATTCCTTTTTTCGAACATAATCTGATATAAAAAACATCTGTTCCTTTTTTACCAGAAATTAGTTAACTAATGAGGGACAATGGTATGGCCACTTATATTTCATTCTCTAACTTCAATATTATCCTGATAATCAAGTCCCTTTATGTTAATCAGTGAAAGAAAAAATCAAATTTACTCACTGGATGTATTATGGATTTTTCCTTATTCCTATAATCACAAGTTATTGTCTCTTATCCTATTTTTATGTGTCTCAGCTAATCATAGTTTAATGCTAAACCAAACTGTTTTCCAAAGACAGGCGTCACATGCTTACACTCGAGTGAAAGGCAATTAGTTCTTTTGACAACCAAGACCAAATTTTATGTCATCTCTTGTTTTCTGAATTTTTCATTGTTTGTGAATAGTTTTACATTGTTGTTCAGCAAGTTGTCAGATGAACGATTATTGCTGAAACATGTCATTCTTATTTACTAGATTCTAACTGCCATCGCAACTTTTAAAATTACTTTCACACACATATCTGTTCTTAAAACATACCGAATATGTATCTCATTCCTTTACACACACTAAAAAGGTCTACAGCAACTTGTTCGTCATTTCTTAAATTTTTTCATGTTACTTATTTGTTCTCACGAGTTAAAAGAAACGGACAGACCTAAGAAATCTATTTCCCTTCTTAACACGTTGCCAGATAGCAACTCAATAACAATCAATTCTTTACTTGTCACGATCTTTCCGAAACTCAACCCTCTAAGGAGTCATAAAACAAAGAGTTAATTCTGACTTTTAAGTCAAACAAATCATGTTACTTGCCAAGATCTTGAATTACTTTCTAGTAAAAAGAAAAAAAAAACAAAAAAAAAGAAACAAAAAGAAAAGAAGATTCACTTTTCACAGAGTGACTGTGACGTCATAATGTTTGCTCAAGGAAATTCACACATCATCACGTTCGCATCATCCATTTCATTTTTACTCAAATTGCCCAGGCTTCAAGACACCTTCGTGCTCCCTATTAAATCTTTTGGCGTTACTTTCTTTGAATGGTTTGTTACTAATGTTTGGTGTCATTAATCAGACCGAAACACTAGTGGGACAAATCCTTCATGAAACACTGTAACTAAATGAAACTAAATAGGTCTCTAAATTGCGCATGTGACAGATTACTAGTTACTTAAAAACTGTTGGCAACTGAAATAACTGCGACTATTACGTTAATAACTCAATTTTACCAATCAGGATGATATCCAGATAAAAACTGACAAACAACAGTTTAACACTTTCTTTCAAAACATTTCATAACGAAGTAAGTACGCTACTCATCATCGGCAATACGGTGTGTGACGTAAGATCAATTATTGTGACACGAATTTCCCAAATTATCAATTACACTTCTTTCTCCATAGATTTACTAAGTACATGCTTATAGAGGACATCATTAAAACTTCACAGATCACGTATTAGCACTGAATTACAAACATCCTTCGCTCTATAAAAATAACGGCCATCATTCTAACACAATTGTTTTAACATGTGACCCTACTCCTTTCCCAAGAGAAACAATTTATTGTGCAAAATACAAATCTTGCAAAGTACAGCACAACAGGCAACCCGGTCGCGGTATGCGTGTAGGGGTGAGCCCTTTAGAAGGAATGGCATTGACTGTGACATTTTACGTAACTTTTCCACCCTATTGATTACTAGACAAACGTCATTCATCAGGGCTGATATGGTACTCAGGTAGTATTACACAATTCAAATACTTACAGTCAATTATATTGAGAAAATAGATGATGAGTAGGAATTGCCTATTGAAAGATTACAAATTTTGTCATAAGTACTGTATAATATGGAATTTTTTGGGCTCAGGCCATGTCGTCCTGATGGAAGTTCCTTCATTAGTAGCTTCCTAGGTATATTTGACTACAGTGATATATCCCAGAGAATTTACCAAAGGTATCCAGAATTCTAACCCCTGTAGCGAATATCCCTTAAAATTTAAAAAGGGATATCGCGTATATCAGAGGACGTATTCTTGACACGTCTCATAGCTATCTACACCCCCAATAGCGTTTTCGCTTTGAGAGGGAAAAAGTGGCAAAAATATAGGAGAGTCGTTAAAGAGGCGATGCTCTTGACACTCCTACTGTACTGTAAATAGTGCGCTGAATCACCACCGCGAGGCGCCACCAAGCCATTCTTTCGTTTGTAGCTTTGCTGACCGGTGTTATCCCGTGTTATCTCTCGCTATTTTGGAAGTATTTGATCGTTATGATGTCTTCACCAGCCTCATCAGCTTCTGAAAAATTAAGTAATATATTTGAATTGTGTAAATATAAGCTCTTGCCAGTTTTGCTCTTCGATTGAGATCGTAATTAACGTAACAAGAGCTGTTGCCATCTAGATGGCGTCATGGACGCACTCGTCCGGCATATGTCGGCAGGCTTGGCATGTGCCGACAGGCGCGGCATGTGCCGGCAGGCCCGGCATGTGCCGGAAGGCCCGGCAGGTCTGGCGGCATACCGCCGCCAGTCAGTGCTGTAGTCCAAAATGTTTTTCCCAACCTACAAGGTGCTTCATGGGCAGCCTGAGTTAGCAAGAACGATTTCCCGGCATTATTCGCTTTAATAACATTAGCTGTTTAGATATTTAGCTAGGGAATTTTATATTATGTCATTGTTGTCGTGGATTTGGCTATTTATGATCGAGCCTCACGAGTGCTAAGCTTCCTAGCCTAGGCACCTACACACTTCATGCATGATATAACCTTCCTGAATAAGTTTTATTGAAGCTCAGGCAATATTTTGTACAATGAAGATATTACTGCATAACATTTTCCAAGATAGTATACAAGAGAGTTTCGGTGAATGATTCTCTATGCTCCTAGACTTAATAGCCTAGGGGCTTTAGTATACTTTCTTATATGTCCCTTATTGCTCTTGTATTGTCTTTTAAGGGGAGACTGACACCTCCTATACCTTTTAAGTCGATACTATCTCTAACGAGATCTAAGAGCAATTCCCCTTCCCTCTGATCAGCTTAGGCTACCCTCAGTTAACTTTGCTGCGAACTGTGTTCTGGGAAAATTTACTGGGATGTTTCGTCTCTTTCTCTTAACCACTGACACGGTTTTTGAATTGAGAACGGAACATCAGAGTAAAGTCTGTGTTAGGCATCTTACTGTCTTGGTGAAATAGCTTCCCAAGTCAAGTTAAGTTGCCGTTCAGGAGGCTAGACCTCCCTAGGCCATACTGGAGGTTGTTGTATATCAATTCCTCCTTCCTCGGTCTAGCAAACAGTCCTGTACTAGTAGATCTTAGACTGAAGAAATGATTTCTTCCTTGTTTAAGATCTCTGGTACGAGATTCTGTTCTCTAGTGAGATTGTGTCCTATGGCCGCTTTCTCACTTGACTAACCTAACCTGGGGAAATGATTTCTCCTACTTGAGGTTACTTTATGAGATCAGAATCCTTCAAGTTAGGTAATGCTCTAGGGTATTACCTTACTTATAGGAATTTTACCCCTTCCCCACTGTCTCTTTTGTGTTGGATGAACCACCACCCTTCTTGGCCGTTGTTCTACATTTGACCCTATGGGTAATTAGCCTGACGTTCCCTGTCTGCTGCTGGCTGGGCCGGCTGCCGGCAGGTACCCTCATATCCTTGAGTGTGTTCTCCAGTCCTCCCTTGGACTGCCTTCCATACCCCACATGGATGGGATATGGTTGAGTGGAAGCCCGAAATTAATTCCCCCTTCCACTTGCACCCTCTTTCGGGATGTAGGCCGGCACGGCTGAGCCTTTGCCGTCCCCCAGCCTCTCTTTCTCTCTGCCTTTCCATATACTGGGCCAGCCACCGGCAGCTAGTAGCTGTCGCCGGCCATGTTGGGTGTCTGTCGACCGGCAGTTACTCTGCCGCCACTTGCCGTGGGTGTCGCTGATCGACAACCCAACGACAATGAACATACTATGATCGGTTGCCGGCAACTGAGTTATCGGCCGGCAGTCGGCCGCCCAAAAGTTATATAATTGCCGCCGGTTGCCACCGGGTCCTACTTCATAGACGGATCCTTCGGCTGCCGGCGGGCAGAGCGGCAACTGAACTAAACTTTATATATTACTTATTCACTTAAACAAATACTTAGGAAAGTAATTTAAACAGCCTTAAACACACAAATTAATATAATTATTAACACCTTACAATTAACAATAAACACGCTGAAGGTGGCAAGCCAAATAGTACATTCGTATGTTAGACCGGTTTATAATTAAATAGAATTCCTGTTGACGAAAGGACCTCATCCAAACGTAGGCGAAGCGAGAAAGTCCTATTCAGTGAATATGTTTAGCTCGTAACCACTCTGTCCTAAAAATATGAACAATATCACTATAGGTGACATGGAAACAGCAAGTCAAATTAAATTTCCCCAGAATTATTCAAAATTAAGCTGCAAAACTTTTACAGGGCTTCGCACAAATAAAATTAACCAAAGCCATAAACATAATAAATGCAACCTTGGACACAAATAACCTGGAAATTTTATATGAATAAATTGACTCAAAAGGACCAAGAATAGTTATTTAATAATTAAGGATTTAGCAAGACCTTTACTTAAATATAAATGAAAGTGCTGGCAATAACAAGGAATCGAACTAAAACCCGCTTCCTTCAGTTGAACCCCATACCTGTTATTGTCCAGAGAGGCATATAAGTGGAAGTGACGACGACATTCACCACAAGAGCACGTTGCAGAAAAAGGAGCCAATTTTTCGACACATCAAGCTAGGACTCCACTTGGGCTCAATCACACATAACGATGCTGAATACATCCCAGTAAACCCTTGGCCATAACTCGAGGACGAGGACTTCAGAACTGTATACGTCTCTACGTGGCACATGGCCGTGGTAAACTAATAGAAGAAGATATCCAGTGGTCCAGTGGGGTTTTTACAACATCCACATATTGTACATATTCCTCACTGTATAATTATTGATGAAGAAACACATCTGCGAAAAACACTTGAAAAAACGAAGATTAATAATTTCACAGAAGGGTTCGAGGAGGAGTTGCTGCCATACTGCCGACGGAGAGATGTCTCTGCTTCTGTCTTACAGTACATAACCATATCGGCTTGTATAGTTATAACAAGGTAATAAGGGAACCAATGGAAGTGGGTTAAAAAATGAAAAACAAGCTAATTCAATACCAACTTAAAACTATCAAACAACCACCTACTCCCTTTGAGTCAAAATACAAAGTTAATACAAACAAAAATGAAAAGTTACGAATTATATTCGTAATTTTCTGGACATTGCAGGCCAGGGATACAATTTTATATGTAAATTGTATAAAAATTCAATCAAACTTAATCTAAATATTCAAATATTCTCGTGTTCGCTGCTCACTTAATATCGCAGCCTTCCTGCGAACACGAAGATTATTAGTGTCATTATTTTGTTCAAGATTATCTACAGGTTCAATAATACCCTCGGCTAACTGATCTCTGAAAGTCTGATCCATCAATAGCAAATTACCTTTATCTTTCTTGTGCTTCTTTAATGTAGACTTTAAAATTAATTTAGCTAACCTCTCATTCTTAGAGAGTAAATGAGATAATTTACCATTCCACAACAAAGGAACCCTAATCCTGCCATCTGTTTCCCTGAAAAGATTTTTTAGCGTGAAATCAATTAACTTCTTATTCAGATCAGTTGTCTGCTCATCACATTCAGGCTGATCATAATTAAGATAATTACGGCATTCTGCCTCAAGTATATGGTTAGTGGCCTCTCTTAACTTTTCCTCTATGACCTTGCCTTTAGTGTTCAATACATTAAAGTTACAACTAGTAGCAATATTACCAAAATCAAGGTCTTTAATTTCCTCACTAAATGAGGGACTAAAATAATCACAACCCAATAAAAAAGAATGTGTGCATATACTTACAGAGGAGTCCACAACAGGGAAAGATAACAATGGCTCACTGGAATCAGTGTTCATGCAATAGAAATTACTGTCGCGAGTCTGCAAATAATCCACATTATTGATCAATCTGTCAAGATTTCCTGTTAGCATAATGCCATGTAACGTATCTATATATACAGAGGGGTCATTATTGCCAAATACAACGTCTTTTCCCAACAAACAATGAGAAGAATCTGAACCTAACAAGACATCAATGTCACTAATTTCACTAGATTTTGGGTCTAGGAAGGAATCAGCAAAGGAATAACCTCTATCTTTAAAGGCTTTAATAACCTTCCCTAAACCAGGTAAGGACAACTTTATATTTATCGAGGGCACAACCATAGCAAAAATCTCAACTACACCAGTGGTTAAAGTAATAGGCAACTGTACTATTCTAGTTTTATAGACCTTGGGACCATTAAAACCATTAACTGTCGAGTCAACATCATTGCATATAACTTTAAATTTACCAAAATTGGCTAGTCTCTCCGATACAAAAGTGCTTTGTGAACCGGTATCCTTGAGCCCTCTGAATAATCTCCCTTGACCTGAAACTTGGAAAGTAAAAGTTGGAAGTGCAGATCTACTACTACAATTAGACAGTATGGCTACTCCACTATTCGTCGCTGTTTTAACTGTAGCAGAACTAGACGGCTCATTTTTACTTTGGGTGGAGCTTGTCTTTATGCATAAAAAGGAGAAATGCCAACCGCCACAATGATAACACTTTTTGCGAAACCTGAAAGAACATTTAGTAGTCGGGTGCATAAAACTTCCACATTTTACACAGCCCTTGCACTCTGACAATTTCGATACTTTCTCCTGTGCAGTAGGGAAATTTGGACATTTGGAAATAAAGTGATTAATATCCTTTGAATCTACCTTTTGGCACAAGTTGCAACTTTTTGATGCATTGTTAATATTAGAGTCGACTTTGATAGCCAAACTAGTCGAAGTATCCTGCAGATTCTTCCCTTGAAAATTTCCAAAAATAGCGGGACCTTTAAACTTTGAAATTTTCCTAGCATTCTCATACCTTTCAGTGGCAGTAAAGAAGTTATCCTTAATATCCTTACAGCTAGGACGAGTTTGATTGGTAATCTGAACCAACTCTTTCTTAAATTGTTCATTAAGGCCTGACCATGCAAAATACTGTATAAAATCATCTGCCGTTATTTCTAGTGTACTAACAGACTGCAATATAGTCCTGAATTTTGAAATATATGAATATGGATCATCTGAAAGCCCTAACTTAAGTTCTGTCAACTGCCTGATCGTGTTTACCTTACGAGTGCTTTCCGAAGCAAATGCTGCCTTCAAAAGCTCTACTGCATCATTAAAGGTTTGCTTGTCCGCCTCTAAAGAATCCAACAATAATTTAGCACGACCGTCTACTTGCTGCTTGAGCAACAACAAAAGATCGCGATCTGGGTATGTAAAGGAACTAGTGGTACTTAGGAATTCCTTAAGAAATGACGTGAAATCCTCGTTTTCTTTACTGGTAAACCTGGGTAAAGGAGCAGTTGGCTGCCTTAACAAAGAACGAGCATTATCAATGCTAACATTCGAATGATTAGAGAGAGAAGCAGGCAGCAAAGACAAGCAAATCTGGATTCTATCCTGGTATTCCTGACATATGTCACTCTCTGTATCTAAAGCCGCCTCTGTTACCCCATCATCTGAAAACTTCAATTCAAAAAAATTTTGGTCCAATTCCAATAAACTCTTCTGGTAGTTAAGCAGAAGACCCCTTTCGGTCGTTTGCAAGGCTGGATCTAAACCCCTGTAACTATCACGTTTATTATAACAAACAGTAACTTTTTTACGAACCGTTTTGCGCCTGGAAATTACAGCTTTTAAATCTGACATTTTAATCTAGCAGAATAAAATTACCTAAACAAAAGCAAAAGATAGATCATGTAAATCTATATAAAAATAATTGAACGCGAATTAGTAACTTTAAATGGAGCTAAACAAACAAACTGCTACATTCAATAAACACTGAATTAAACACGTGCTAAATATAAGTACGCCAAAAATACTTTATACATGAAAACAAAAAGTACTAAATTATTATAGACACGTAAGAAATAGTAGAATGTCACTGAAAACAAGCGCGTTACAATATGCTAATTACCTCACCGCATAAGACACGATATTTCGCGATCTATTTATATTAGCGTTTAACAACAACTAAAGAAAAATTACTGGACCACTGGAAACCCCCGCAACGAGCTATACCTGACCGTCAACACTTGCCACCTTCTCGCTAAAAGTCCTGTCACGGTCGCCATGAACTAAACTTTATATATTACTTATTCACTTAAACAAATACTTAGGAAAGTAATTTAAACAGCCTTAAACACACAAATTAATATAATTATTAACACCTTACAATTAACAATAAACACGCTGAAGGTGGCAAGCCAAATAGTACATTCGTATGTTAGACCGGTTTATAATTAAATAGAATTCCTGTTGACGAAAGGACCTCATCCAAACGTAGGCGAAGCGAGAAAGTCCTATTCAGTGAATATGTTTAGCTCGTAACCACTCTGTCCTAAAAATATGAACAATATCACTATAGGTGACATGGAAACAGCAAGTCAAATTAAATTTCCCCAGAATTATTCAAAATTAAGCTGCAAAACTTTTACAGGGCTTCGCACAAATAAAATTAACCAAAGCCATAAACATAATAAATGCAACCTTGGACACAAATAACCTGGAAATTTTATATGAATAAATTGACTCAAAAGGACCAAGAATAGTTATTTAATAATTAAGGATTTAGCAAGACCTTTACTTAAATATAAATGAAAGTGCTGGCAATAACAAGGAATCGAACTAAAACCCGCTTCCTTCAGTTGAACCCCATACCTGTTATTGTCCAGAGAGGCATATAAGTGGAAGTGACGACGACATTCACCACAAGAGCACGTTGCAGAAAAAGGAGCCAATTTTTCGACACATCAAGCTAGGACTCCACTTGGGCTCAATCACACATAACGATGCTGAATACATCCCAGTAAACCCTTGGCCATAACTCGAGGACGAGGACTTCAGAACTGTATACGTCTCTACGTGGCACATGGTCGTGGTAAACTAATAGAAGAAGATATCCAGTGGTCCAGTGGGGTTTTTACAACATCCACATATTGTACATATTCCTCACTGTATAATTATTGATGAAGAAACACATCTGCGAAAAACACTTGAAAAAACGAAGATTAATAATTTCACAGAAGGGTTCGAGGAGGAGTTGCTGCCATACTGCCGACGGAGAGATGTCTCTGCTTCTGTCTTACAGTACATAACCATATCGGCTTGTATAGTTATAACAAGGTAATAAGGGAACCAATGGAAGTGGGTTAAAAAATGAAAAACAAGCTAATTCAATACCAACTTAAAACTATCAAACAACCACCTACTCCCTTTGAGTCAAAATACAAAGTTAATACAAACAAAAATGAAAAGTTACGAATTATATTCGTAATTTTCTGGACATTGCAGGCCAGGGATACAATTTTATATGTAAATTGTATAAAAATTCAATCAAACTTAATCTAAATATTCAAATATTCTCGTGTTCGCTGCTCACTTAATATCGCAGCCTTCCTGCGAACACGAAGATTATTAGTGTCATTATTTTGTTCAAGATTATCTACAGGTTCAATAATACCCTCGGCTAACTGATCTCTGAAAGTCTGATCCATCAATAGCAAATTACCTTTATCTTTCTTGTGCTTCTTTAATGTAGACTTTAAAATTAATTTAGCTAACCTCTCATTCTTAGAGAGTAAATGAGATAATTTACCATTCCACAACAAAGGAACCCTAATCCTGCCATCTGTTTCCCTGAAAAGATTTTTTAGCGTGAAATCAATTAACTTCTTATTCAGATCAGTTGTCTGCTCATCACATTCAGGCTGATCATAATTAAGATAATTACGGCATTCTGCCTCAAGTATATGGTTAGTGGCCTCTCTTAACTTTTCCTCTATGACCTTGCCTTTAGTGTTCAATACATTAAAGTTACAACTAGTAGCAATATTACCAAAATCAAGGTCTTTAATTTCCTCACTAAATGAGGGACTAAAATAATCACAACCCAATAAAAAAGAATGTGTGCATATACTTACAGAGGAGTCCACAACAGGGAAAGATAACAATGGCTCACTGGAATCAGTGTTCATGCAATAGAAATTACTGTCGCGAGTCTGCAAATAATCCACATTATTGATCAATCTGTCAAGATTTCCTGTTAGCATAATGCCATGTAACGTATCTATATATACAGAGGGGTCATTATTGCCAAATACAACGTCTTTTCCCAACAAACAATGAGAAGAATCTGAACCTAACAAGACATCAATGTCACTAATTTCACTAGATTTTGGGTCTAGGAAGGAATCAGCAAAGGAATAACCTCTATCTTTAAAGGCTTTAATAACCTTCCCTAAACCAGGTAAGGACAACTTTATATTTATCGAGGGCACAACCATAGCAAAAATCTCAACTACACCAGTGGTTAAAGTAATAGGCAACTGTACTATTCTAGTTTTATAGACCTTGGGACCATTAAAACCATTAACTGTCGAGTCAACATCATTGCATATAACTTTAAATTTACCAAAATTGGCTAGTCTCTCCGATACAAAAGTGCTTTGTGAACCGGTATCCTTGAGCCCTCTGAATAATCTCCCTTGACCTGAAACTTGGAAAGTAAAAGTTGGAAGTGCAGATCTACTACTACAATTAGACAGTATGGCTACTCCACTATTCGTCGCTGTTTTAACTGTAGCAGAACTAGACGGCTCATTTTTACTTTGGGTGGAGCTTGTCTTTATGCATAAAAAGGAGAAATGCCAACCGCCACAATGATAACACTTTTTGCGAAACCTGAAAGAACATTTAGTAGTCGGGTGCATAAAACTTCCACATTTTACACAGCCCTTGCACTCTGACAATTTCGATACTTTCTCCTGTGCAGTAGGGAAATTTGGACATTTGGAAATAAAGTGATTAATATCCTTTGAATCTACCTTTTGGCACAAGTTGCAACTTTTTGATGCATTGTTAATATTAGAGTCGACTTTGATAGCCAAACTAGTCGAAGTATCCTGCAGATTCTTCCCTTGAAAATTTCCAAAAATAGCGGGACCTTTAAACTTTGAAATTTTCCTAGCATTCTCATACCTTTCAGTGGCAGTAAAGAAGTTATCCTTAATATCCTTACAGCTAGGACGAGTTTGATTGGTAATCTGAACCAACTCTTTCTTAAATTGTTCATTAAGGCCTGACCATGCAAAATACTGTATAAAATCATCTGCCGTTATTTCTAGTGTACTAACAGACTGCAATATAGTCCTGAATTTTGAAATATATGAATATGGATCATCTGAAAGCCCTAACTTAAGTTCTGTCAACTGCCTGATCGTGTTTACCTTACGAGTGCTTTCCGAAGCAAATGCTGCCTTCAAAAGCTCTACTGCATCATTAAAGGTTTGCTTGTCCGCCTCTAAAGAATCCAACAATAATTTAGCACGACCGTCTACTTGCTGCTTGAGCAACAACAAAAGATCGCGATCTGGGTATGTAAAGGAACTAGTGGTACTTAGGAATTCCTTAAGAAATGACGTGAAATCCTCGTTTTCTTTACTGGTAAACCTGGGTAAAGGAGCAGTTGGCTGCCTTAACAAAGAACGAGCATTATCAATGCTAACATTCGAATGATTAGAGAGAGAAGCAGGCAGCAAAGACAAGCAAATCTGGATTCTATCCTGGTATTCCTGACATATGTCACTCTCTGTATCTAAAGCCGCCTCTGTTACCCCATCATCTGAAAACTTCAATTCAAAAAAATTTTGGTCCAATTCCAATAAACTCTTCTGGTAGTTAAGCAGAAGACCCCTTTCGGTCGTTTGCAAGGCTGGATCTAAACCCCTGTAACTATCACGTTTATTATAACAAACAGTAACTTTTTTACGAACCGTTTTGCGCCTGGAAATTACAGCTTTTAAATCTGACATTTTAATCTAGCAGAATAAAATTACCTAAACAAAAGCAAAAGATAGATCATGTAAATCTATATAAAAATAATTGAACGCGAATTAGTAACTTTAAATGGAGCTAAACAAACAAACTGCTACATTCAATAAACACTGAATTAAACACGTGCTAAATATAAGTACGCCAAAAATACTTTATACATGAAAACAAAAAGAACTAAATTATTATAGACACGTAAGAAATAGTAGAATGTCACTGAAAACAAGCGCGTTACAATATGCTAATTACCTCACCGCATAAGACACGATATTTCGCGATCTATTTATATTAGCGTTTAACAACAACTAAAGAAAAATTACTGGACCACTGGAAACCCCCGCAACGAGCTATACCTGACCGTCAACACTTGCCACCTTCTCGCTAAAAGTCCTGTCACGGTCGCCATGAACTAAACTTTATATATTACTTATTCACTTAAACAAATACTTAGGAAAGTAATTTAAACAGCCTTAAACACACAAATTAATATAATTATTAACACCTTACAATTAACAATAAACACGCTGAAGGTGGCAAGCTAAATAGTACATTCGTATGTTAGACCGGTTTATAATTAAATAGAATTCCTGTTGACGAAAGGACCTCATCCAAACGTAGGCGAAGCGAGAAAGTCCTATTCAGTGAATATGTTTAGCTCGTAACCACTCTGTCCTAAAAATATGAACAATATCACTATAGGTGACATGGAAACAGCAAGTCAAATTAAATTTCCCCAGAATTATTCAAAATTAAGCTGCAAAACTTTTACAGGGCTTCGCACAAATAAAATTAACCAAAGCCATAAACATAATAAATGCAACCTTGGACACAAATAACCTGGAAATTTTATATGAATAAATTGACTCAAAAGGACCAAGAATAGTTATTTAATAATTAAGGATTTAGCAAGACCTTTACTTAAATATAAATGAAAGTGCTGGCAATAACAAGGAATCGAACTAAAACCCGCTTCCTTCAGTTGAACCCCATACCTGTTATTGTCCAGAGAGGCATATAAGTGGAAGTGACGACGACATTCACCACAAGAGCACGTTGCAGAAAAAGGAGCCAATTTTTCGACACATCAAGCTAGGACTCCACTTGGGCTCAATCACACATAACGATGCTGAATACATCCCAGTAAACCCTTGGCCATAACTCGAGGACGAGGACTTCAGAACTGTATACGTCTCTACGTGGCACATGGTCGTGGTAAACTAATAGAAGAAGATATCCAGTGGTCCAGTGGGGTTTTTACAACATCCACATATTGTACATATTCCTCACTGTATAATTATTGATGAAGAAACACATCTGCGAAAAACACTTGAAAAAACGAAGATTAATAATTTCACAGAAGGGTTCGAGGAGGAGTTGCTGCCATACTGCCGACGGAGAGATGTCTCTGCTTCTGTCTTACAGTACATAACCATATCGGCTTGTATAGTTATAACAAGGTAATAAGGGAACCAATGGAAGTGGGTTAAAAAATGAAAAACAAGCTAATTCAATACCAACTTAAAACTATCAAACAACCACCTACTCCCTTTGAGTCAAAATACAAAGTTAATACAAACAAAAATGAAAAGTTACGAATTATATTCGTAATTTTCTGGACATTGCAGGCCAGGGATACAATTTTATATGTAAATTGTATAAAAATTCAATCAAACTTAATCTAAATATTCAAATATTCTCGTGTTCGCTGCTCACTTAATATCGCAGCCTTCCTGCGAACACGAAGATTATTAGTGTCATTATTTTGTTCAAGATTATCTACAGGTTCAATAATACCCTCGGCTAACTGATCTCTGAAAGTCTGATCCATCAATAGCAAATTACCTTTATCTTTCTTGTGCTTCTTTAATGTAGACTTTAAAATTAATTTAGCTAACCTCTCATTCTTAGAGAGTAAATGAGATAATTTACCATTCCACAACAAAGGAACCCTAATCCTGCCATCTGTTTCCCTGAAAAGATTTTTTAGCGTGAAATCAATTAACTTCTTATTCAGATCAGTTGTCTGCTCATCACATTCAGGCTGATCATAATTAAGATAATTACGGCATTCTGCCTCAAGTATATGGTTAGTGGCCTCTCTTAACTTTTCCTCTATGACCTTGCCTTTAGTGTTCAATACATTAAAGTTACAACTAATAGCAATATTACCAAAATCAAGGTCTTTAATTTCCTCACTAAATGAGGGACTAAAATAATCACAACCCAATAAAAAAGAATGTGTGCATATACTTACAGAGGAGTCCACAACAGGGAAAGATAACAATGGCTCACTGGAATCAGTGTTCATGCAATAGAAATTACTGTCGCGAGTCTGCAAATAATCCACATTATTGATCAATCTGTCAAGATTTCCTGTTAGCATAATGCCATGTAACGTATCTATATATACAGAGGGGTCATTATTGCCAAATACAACGTCTTTTCCCAACAAACAATGAGAAGAATCTGAACCTAACAAGACATCAATGTCACTAATTTCACTAGATTTTGGGTCTAGGAAGGAATCAGCAAAGGAATAACCTCTATCTTTAAAGGCTTTAATAACCTTCCCTAAACCAGGTAAGGACAACTTTATATTTATCGAGGGCACAACCATAGCAAAAATCTCAACTACACCAGTGGTTAAAGTAATAGGCAACTGTACTATTCTAGTTTTATAGACCTTGGGACCATTAAAACCATTAACTGTCGAGTCAACATCATTGCATATAACTTTAAATTTACCAAAATTGGCTAGTCTCTCCGATACAAAAGTGCTTTGTGAACCGGTATCCTTGAGCCCTCTGAATAATCTCCCTTGACCTGAAACTTGGAAAGTAAAAGTTGGAAGTGCAGATCTACTACTACAATTAGACAGTATGGCTACTCCACTATTCGTCGCTGTTTTAACTGTAGCAGAACTAGACGGCTCATTTTTACTTTGGGTGGAGCTTGTCTTTATGCATAAAAAGGAGAAATGCCAACCGCCACAATGATAACACTTTTTGCGAAACCTGAAAGAACATTTAGTAGTCGGGTGCATAAAACTTCCACATTTTACACAGCCCTTGCACTCTGACAATTTCGATACTTTCTCCTGTGCAGTAGGGAAATTTGGACATTTGGAAATAAAGTGATTAATATCCTTTGAATCTACCTTTTGGCACAAGTTGCAACTTTTTGATGCATTGTTAATATTAGAGTCGACTTTGATAGCCAAACTAGTCGAAGTATCCTGCAGATTCTTCCCTTGAAAATTTCCAAAAATAGCGGGACCTTTAAACTTTGAAATTTTCCTAGCATTCTCATACCTTTCAGTGGCAGTAAAGAAGTTATCCTTAATATCCTTACAGCTAGGACGAGTTTGATTGGTAATCTGAACCAACTCTTTCTTAAATTGTTCATTAAGGCCTGACCATGCAAAATACTGTATAAAATCATCTGCCGTTATTTCTAGTGTACTAACAGACTGCAATATAGTCCTGAATTTTGAAATATATGAATATGGATCATCTGAAAGCCCTAACTTAAGTTCTGTCAACTGCCTGATCGTGTTTACCTTACGAGTGCTTTCCGAAGCAAATGCTGCCTTCAAAAGCTCTACTGCATCATTAAAGGTTTGCTTGTCCGCCTCTAAAGAATCCAACAATAATTTAGCACGACCGTCTACTTGCTGCTTGAGCAACAACAAAAGATCGCGATCTGGGTATGTAAAGGAACTAGTGGTACTTAGGAATTCCTTAAGAAATGACGTGAAATCCTCGTTTTCTTTACTGGTAAACCTGGGTAAAGGAGCAGTTGGCTGCCTTAACAAAGAACGAGCATTATCAATGCTAACATTCGAATGATTAGAGAGAGAAGCAGGCAGCAAAGACAAGCAAATCTGGATTCTATCCTGGTATTCCTGACATATGTCACTCTCTGTATCTAAAGCCGCCTCTGTTACCCCATCATCTGAAAACTTCAATTCAAAAAAATTTTGGTCCAATTCCAATAAACTCTTCTGGTAGTTAAGCAGAAGACCCCTTTCGGTCGTTTGCAAGGCTGGATCTAAACCCCTGTAACTATCACGTTTATTATACCAAACAGTAACTTTTTTACGAACCGTTTTGCGCCTGGAAATTACAGCTTTTAAATCTGACATTTTAATCTAGCAGAATAAAATTACCTAAACAAAAGCAAAAGATAGATCATGTAAATCTATATAAAAATAATTGAACGCGAATTAGTAACTTTAAATGGAGCTAAACAAACAAACTGCTACATTCAATAAACACTGAATTAAACACGTGCTAAATATAAGTACGCCAAAAATACTTTATACATGAAAACAAAAAGTACTAAATTATTATAGACACGTAAGAAATAGTAGAATGTCACTGAAAACAAGCGCGTTACAATATGCTAATTACCTCACCGCATAAGACACGATATTTCGCGATCTATTTATATTAGCGTTTAACAACAACTAAAGAAAAATTACTGGACCACTGGAAACCCCCGCAACGAGCTATACCTGACCGTCAACACTTGCCACCTTCTCGCTAAAAGTCCTGTCACGGTCGCCATGAACTAAACTTTATATATTACTTATTCACTTAAACAAATACTTAGGAAAGTAATTTAAACAGCCTTAAACACACAAATTAATATAATTATTAACACCTTACAGTTAACAATAAACACGCTGAAGGTGGCAAGCCAAATAGTACATTCGTATGTTAGACCGGTTTATAATTAAATAGAATTCCTGTTGACGAAAGGACCTCATCCAAACGTAGGCGAAGCGAGAAAGTCCTATTCAGTGAATATGTTTAGCTCGTAACCACTCTGTCCTAAAAATATGAACAATATCACTATAGGTGACATGGAAACAGCAAGTCAAATTAAATTTCCCCAGAATTATTCAAAATTAAGCTGCAAAACTTTTACAGGGCTTCGCACAAATAAAATTAACCAAAGCCATAAACATAATAAATGCAACCTTGGACACAAATAACCTGGAAATTTTATATGAATAAATTGACTCAAAAGGACCAAGAATAGTTATTTAATAATTAAGGATTTAGCAAGACCTTTACTTAAATATAAATGAAAGTGCTGGCAATAACAAGGAATCGAACTAAAACCCGCTTCCTTCAGTTGAACCCCATACCTGTTATTGTCCAGAGAGGCATATAAGTGGAAGTGACGACGACATTCACCACAAGAGCACGTTGCAGAAAAAGGAGCCAATTTTTCGACACATCAAGCTAGGACTCCACTTGGGCTCAATCACACATAACGATGCTGAATACATCCCAGTAAACCCTTGGCCATAACTCGAGGACGAGGACTTCAGAACTGTATACGTCTCTACGTGGCACATGGTCGTGGTAAACTAATAGAAGAAGATATCCAGTGGTCCAGTGGGGTTTTTACAACATCCACATATTGTACATATTCCTCACTGTATAATTATTGATGAAGAAACACATCTGCGAAAAACACTT
>NC_090731.1:99425423-99459013 GCF_036898095.1 Palaemon carinicauda | reverse complement strand
CATCTGCGAAAAACACTTGAAAAAACGAAGATTAATAATTTCACAGAAGGGTTCGAGGAGGAGTTGCTGCCATACTGCCGACGGAGAGATGTCTCTGCTTCTGTCTTACAGTACATAACCATATCGGCTTGTATAGTTATAACAAGGTAATAAGGGAACCAATGGAAGTGGGTTAAAAAATGAAAAACAAGCTAATTCAATACCAACTTAAAACTATCAAACAACCACCTACTCCCTTTGAGTCAAAATACAAAGTTAATACAAACAAAAATGAAAAGTTACGAATTATATTCGTAATTTTCTGGACAGCAACTGCCGACCTGCCGCCCACTACTTTGAAGACAGTATCTGTTTTCAAATAGCCCAGAATAGGCCCGGCATATGTTGACAGGCCCGGCATATGTCGGCAGGCTCGGCATGTGCCGGCAGGCCCGACATGTGCCGGCAGGCCCGGCAGGTCTGGCGGCATACCGCCGCCAGTCAGTGCTGTAGTCCAAAATGTTTTTTCCAACCTACAAGGTGCTTCATGGGCAGTCTATTGTGAGACCATCACATATAAGAGAATGACCCTCTCTTCCTCTTAATGATTATAAACCATTAACTTACCCCCAATATTGAACCTGGGACATTGTGTTAAGAAGACACTTTATATCAAATTATGTTATCTTCCCATTCAAAATTCTTTAAGAATTTATTGTTGAATATTGGAGGAGGTCATAGCAATGGGCTGGACAGGAAACACAAGTAGGAGTCTTTCCTATTTCTAGCTTACTCTATCCAAGCTAATATTTTTAAAAAGAATATGTATGCTGAAATTTGAGGATTTCACCGAATACTTATATGCTTTTCTTTCTTTACAGAAGGAGCATCCCGAGTGCGGGAATAGCTTTTGTAAGGTCCGTAGCAAGAACTTCTACGGCCATGACGTATGCAGGGCCCATGCTCGCTGCGCAGTCACCAAAGGGGACCTCAAATACTGGGACCCACAGGTATGTACTGTTTGTAACAATCTGGTAAAAGAGGCTTTTGATGATCAAAAGTCTACTGAGTCAGGGGATGCAGCAAGAGACTCGCTGCGAAAATGGGTCGGAAGTTTTCAGAAGAACACCTCTGGCCCATACCTTCCTAATAAGAGGATAAGGGACTGTCTTTTCCCTAGGGCATCTGCGGATGCAATCATTCCCCAGACTCAGTCTGAGATTCCCCTTGTTCAGATTTCGGTAGAATCTGATGTCGGTTGTCTTGGAGGAAACTGAGAACAATCTCCTAGTCGAAGAACTGGAGCAGGAGGATGACGTACCTCCTGAGGCCGGAATTGATAAGACCGATACGATTTCGGTATCATCAGCCACGGTGAATGAACCGGTGCCTTTGACTTCATCTACTGCACCCCAGTTAGATTCCATCACGAGTACGTTGCACTCGCTGCTGTCTCTGGTGCAGGACATTCAGAAGAAATCATCCGAAAAAGAAGCTTCTTTTCGGACGGAAATGCATCAGTTGGTTGCATCACGTTTAGCCCCGAAGAAGCTGAACGTCAAGGATCTCCCCGCTTTCTCTGACATTAACCCTTGGAGATAAGCAGAGCATATGCCAATGTCAGGGGGGGAAGATCTTTCTCTCGGAGAAACTGGTCACTGTCCCAGTAGAGGAAATTGAGTTTTGGCCCAGCAAAGGGGCCTACCCAGATTGTTATGTCTGTCTGAGGATGGAACCTACATCCAAGGAGGAAACAGAGCCGAAGGAGAGGATTGTCCTCGAGCTCTCTAAGGCTCAGGCCTTATATACGACAACCTTGAAAGAGAGGGCCTTTACTAGCTCAAAGGTGCCGGCTCTCAGTAAAATGCGCCCGTCCTTTATTGCTGACTCCACACGTGCCTCCCCTTTTATGGACAAAGGGTTTAAGGCAGCCTTAAAGGCAGTCGAAGCAGGGAAACCTTGCCCTACACTTGAAGAGTGTAGACCCTTTTCCCTTGCTTTTCCATCAGATGATAAAGACTGGAAGGATGTTCATAACACCTTATCAGTTGAGAAGCTGGAGGCAGATATTGCTGGACGACAGTTTGGCGAAGACCTCCCGAAGCTGTCAGAGTCTCTCCTGCGTAGGGAACAAGAGACTAAGGAACGTCTTGCTAATTCCATGTCTCTGTAGACTGGTTTAGAGACTATGGCAAGCATCCCCGACACCCCAGATATGTACATGGTCTTCGCCAAATCTCATTTGGCGACAGTTACCAAGGACTTGTATAATTTTATCAAAGCCCGAAGTACTTGTAGAGAGTTCGTGTTCGCCTCGGCTGCGGTGAGACACGAACCAAGGAAGCTCATAGCCTCCAATATCTGGGGAAAAGACCTCTTCCCAAATGAAGTGGTCAAAAAGGTCATGGACAAAGCCGCTACAGAGAACAGGAATCTCCTCTCCAAATAGGACTTGTCCTCGAAAAGAAAATCTTCCGCTGACGAGGGTCCCCAGCCGAAGAATAAATCAAAACGACCAAGAGTGCACTCTTGGCCTAGAAAACAGCAACAGCTTCCTGTGGCCACGGTGTCCCAGACGGTGGCACAACCAACCACCACCTTCCAACTGGTGCCCCAAACACTGACGACCCAATCGCTGGTGTTCACCCCAGTCTTTGAAAGCCAATCGACGACTTTTAGGCCGAAGTCTCAAGGTTCCTTTCGAGGACCTCTAGACGCCCCTTCAGAGGTAGGGGTAACAAAGGTGGAAGTGGCTAAGGAGGCAAGTCCTCCAACCAGCACTCCAAGTGAGATGCTACCGGTAGGAGGGAGACTTCTCCTCTTTCGGGATTGTTGGACCTTCGATCCCTGGGCCCACAGCCTAATCAAGAATGGACTAGGGTGGAGTTGGAGCTCAACTCCAACAAACTTTCCTTAATTTTTCCAGCATTCAACCCCCATTCTGGAAGAATATGTTCAGGAACTCCTGAACAAAAGAGTTATACGGAAGGCAAAGTCCATCAGATTCCAAGGTAGGCTATTTTGTGTTCTGAAGAAGGATTCGGAAAAGCTCAGATTCATTCTGAACCTGTCACCACTCAACAAGTTCATAGTGAACCACAAGTTCAGAATGCTGATGCTTTAACACATAAGGACCCTTTTTGCCCAAACGGGCATACACAGTCTCCATAGACATGACGAATGCGTACTGGAATGTTCCAATCAACCGTCAAGTTTCCCCCTACCAAGGGCTCAAACTACAGAAAAGAAAGTACGTTTTCAGAGCCATCTCCTTCGGTCTAAACATAGCCCCAAGGGTATTCACCAACCTTGCGAATACAGTCATTCATCAACTACGCCTAAAAGAGGATCCAGGTAGTAACCTACCTGGACGACTGGCTGGTGTGGGCAGCATCTGAGGATGAGTGCAGGCAAGCCTCTAAGCAAGTGTTCCAGTTCCTTGAACACTTAGGATTAAAGATCAACTTGGAAAAGTCTCGTCTATCTCCAACTCAAAAGTTCCAGTGGCTGCGCTTCCACTGGGACTTACAGTCACACTGCCTTTCCATTCCATCAAAGAAGAGGAAAGAGATAGCAGGATCTGTCAAGAGACTTCTTCAATCCGACAGGATATCAAGAAGGCAACAGGAGAGAGTGTTGGGGTCCCTCCAGTTTGCCCCAGTGACAGATCCAATTGTGAAAGCACAATTAAAAGATGCATCAGGAGTTTGGAGAAACTACGCATCAATCGCTCGAAGAGATCTACAAAGACCGATTCCAAATCGTCTGCGATCACTACTCAAAGCATGGTCGGAAGCCAAGAAACTGAAGAGCAAGGCACCTCTGAACCACCTCCACCGGTTGTGACCATTCACACAGACGCCTCAAAAGAGGGGTGGGGAGGTCACTCTCATCATCGGATAGTCCAGAGAACCTGGTCTCCCCTCTTCAAGACCTTCCACATCAATCTTCTGGAAGCCATGGCAGTTCCTTCTCTCTCTGAAGAAACTGGAACTTTGCTGCTTAATCCACATCCGTCTGGGTCTAGACAGCGAAGTTGTAATGAGATGCCTAAATCGACAAGGCTCGAGATTGCCTCACATAAGTCAAGTGATACTAGCCATCCTCCGTCTAGCGAAGAAGAGATGGCACTTGTCAGCAGTCCACCTTCAAGGGTTCCGCAATGTGACAGTGGACGCTCTATCTAGGGTCAACCGGATAGAGTCAAAATGGTACCTAGACGCAAAATCATTCTCCTTCATATTACGCAAAGTCCCAGGACTGCAGATAGACCTCTTCGCAATGAGCGATAACTAGAAGCTACCCCGGTATGTAGCTCCGTACAAGAATCCTCTAGCGGAAGCGACAGACACAATGTCCATAGTTTGGAACAGGTGGTCCAGGATCTACCTGTTCTCTCCAACCAACCTTCTGCTGAAAGTCCTCGACAAACTGAGATCCTTTCAGGAGATAGCAGCAATAGTGGCCCACAAGTGGCCCAACAGTGTTTCGTTCCCTTTAATAACGGAACTACGCTTGAAGCTGACTCCGTTACCGGACTCAGTTCTGACTCAGAAAGTGCAGAATTTGACTGCGTCAGCTTCATCAGAGAAAACCCAGAACCTTCATCTCATGATTTTCTCGCCCTAGCGGTCAAGAAACCGTTCGGGTTTTCTAGGGACAGGATTAACTTCTTAGAGAAATACAAGTCAAAGTAGACAAGAAGACAATATGAGTCTTCCTGGAAGAACCAATACTATATGCCTTCCAGGTAGACTTTTCTAATGAAATCTTCAACAAGATTCCGAAAGCCTGTGCTAAACTTCGGCCCGCAGCTCCTCCAAAGCCCATTTCATGGTCTTTGGATAACGTTCTTCACTCAGCATCAACTCTGAACAATGAGGATTGCTCGCTGAAACACTTGACTCAAAAGGTGATATTCTTATTTGCACTAGCCTCAGGAGCCAGAGTTAGCAAAATAGTGGCCCTCTCGAGGGATGATGGCCACATTCAGTTCATAGACTCCGGAGAACTGAACCCTTTTCCCGATCCGACGTTTCTCGCCAAGAACAAGCTACCCACTAAAAGATGGGGTCCCTGGAGAATCTGCCCTCTGAAGGAAGAAGCATCCCTCTGCCCAGTGGAATGCCTAAAGGTCTATCTTCGTAGAACTTCAGACTTTAAGGGAGGTCAGCTTTTCAAGGGAGAGACGTCTGGTTCAACATTATCCTTGAAACAGTTAAAGGCGAAAATCACCTATTTTGTACGCAGAGCGAATCCAGACAATACACCCGCAGGTCATGATCCGAGAAAAGTTGCCTCGTCTCTGAATTTCTTTCAGACGATGTCGTTTGAAAGCCTTCGGGCTTATACTGGATGAAAGTCATCCAGAGTTTTCTTCAAACACTATGCGAAGCAATTACAGGAAATAAAATTTCATGTGGTGGCGGCAGGCAGTATTATAAAGCCTGCCGCTTGATTACTGCGAAGAACAGTGCACTAATTGGGACTTTTAGTGAAGGGTGTGCATGATAGACTCGTAAGACACATCATGTCGAGTATTGTGTTTAGTGATAACACTATAGACTGTTCTCTCTACACAGGTGGCATTAAGCATAATAGACTGACACAAGTGCCAGGCATACTTATATGCACAGTGTTCCTAGTAACAACAGAATACATAGCGAAATTTTATATTTCCCTTAGTGTGGCTAATGTTTCCCTTTTCAGGTGAAACTTATTTTATTTCTGTTATTACTATTTATGCTTTTATGCAGAATTGTTCTGCATAAGATGTTATTGAATACATCCATGATTTCTATTTTCTATTAAACAATAGAAGGAATCTCTGCGTCTCTTTCGCCTCAAACATTCTAGATTAAGAATAAAGTCAGAGCATCCTTGATTCTTTTAATATTTAAGAAAATATTGGGGAACTAAGGTTAAGACTGTTCCAAGCAAACAGGTAAGATCTGATTGTACTAAACTGTTTATTTTACTGATCTAGGGTTTCCTACACGTATGTAAACCTGTCTGTCTCTTTTCAGCCAGACTTGGTAGGTATCAGTAACCTATACAGAGATATACCATCTAAGTACAAACTATACTTTATGTATATGATGACACTAATATACAAACTGTTTGCTAGATTGTTCCTTGAACTCACAATTCTCAGGTTTTTCCTAGAGTCTACCCAGACTCTTCCCTGTAGGGGGCAGGAAGAACTGACATAGTTTATGATCAGTTAATTGATGTATAACGGTAACATCAAGTGTCCCTAGGTATAGAAGACCAAATAGGAAATATTTATCTCGAGGTAACGGCACTATTGAAAATCCACTAGTGTATGCCATGGTAAACTTCCATCAGGACGACATGGCCTGAGCCCAAAAAACGGATTTTGAAGCGAAGCGAAAAATCTATTTTTGGGTGAGGTACCCATGTCGTCCTGATGGACCCACCCTCTTTTGACAAAAGGATAATGAATCCCTCCCTATGGTACTGTATCTGCAACACCTACAAAGCTACGAAGAATGGCTTGGTAGCGCCTCGCTGTGGTGATTCGGCACACTATTTACAGTACAGTAGGAGTGTCGAGAGCATCGCCTCTTTAACGACTCTCCTATATTTTTGCCACTTTTTCTCTTTCGAAGCGAAAACGCTATTGGGGGTGTAGATAGCTATGAGACGTGTCAAGAGTACATCCTCTGATATACGCGATATGCCTTTTTAAATTTTAAGGGATATTCGCTCCAGGAGTTAGAATTCTGGATACCTTTGGTAAATTCTCTGGGATATATCACTGTAGTCAAATATACCTAGGAAGCTACTAATTAAGGAACTTCCATCAGGACGACATGGCTACCTCACCCAAAAATTGATTTTTCGCTTCACTTCAAAATCCGTTCTAATATATGCTGTTCAATAAGTAATGATTTGAATGTATACTATACAAAATTTGCATTTTATCAGGTTTCTGTCTAGGTACATAGTTGCTACAGAGTAACATGTGTTACTATTGTAGTGTATATAATGAAGAATTTCTTACTGATTTACCACAATTAAGTTTATGCACAATATTGCAATATAATTTTGTTACTAAATGAATGACATTAAATGAGGGTGCCATATGAGATTTTATATAAACATTATGAATAGATTAGAAACAACAATTCTAATGGTACCTGGTGACTGCAGGATAGGATGTATTACATTTTGGTTATTGTACAATATGTAAATAATTATTTAGCTGAAAGAATTACGTTTAGATGAGGTCAACACGTAAAATTTTTGAGAAAGTGTTATTAAAATGAAAACTAAATACAACAGGTTTTATAAGTCTACCAGGTAGCTGCAAACTAAGATGTACTTCAACTTAATTCATGTACATATTACAGTATATACAAGTCTATTGACTATCTGGAGCAAGCAAATTTTGGATGAGAAGCAACAACCTTTTTCATCACACCAGGTTGCAGAAAATGTTTGAGCAGGTTAACCCCACTCAGTCCCCGTGGCCTGTAAAGAGTAATTTCTTCACATTCCACGAGATAATGACTGAGAGTGTGGTTCCTTAGCTTTCCAAAAAAAAACTTTTCACACGTTTGGCAACGGTCTTAAATAACAAAACCAAACTACTTTAAACTAAAGAATCTATGCAACGAAAATTCATAGTTTACACAGTGTAAAGAACAATTTTCCTAGTTATTTACACAGCAACAAAATCAATAAGATTTGACTTTCTTTCAAGGAAAGAAAAATCAATCTTTACTCGAAGCTTTAACACTGAAAATATTTCACTTTCTTCAATCAAACCTAGTGTCTTTAGTTTTACGTTAACGCTACGTAAAGAAAAAACAATTACAACCTCGTTACTTTCCAAACTTTTACAAAATCTTACAATATATTCGTTAATCTTAGAAAATACATATGTTGTACCATGTTACTTAACTTATGTGTTGGTTGCTTGCTAAGGATCGCCTTGGGTCTCTTGTCCTACACTTGCTGTCCGGTACCTCTTCCATTATTCGGGATTGTCCTTGCCGTTTATGGTTGTGTCATATTTGTAAAGTCGCCTGCTGCTGTTCAGTCATCGACGAATTCCTCGTTTGTTGAAGAATTTACGAGCATCCCAACTGCTCCTGATGATCGACTGATGTGGTCCCATAGAAGGTCCTGACGCGTTTTGATGGTGTTGTTCCCGTGGCTAGAAACTAAACATATCGTCAATTGTTGTTGTACCGTCCTCCTTTCCAACAGGAACATTGCTGTTTCTTCCTCTAGGGGACAAATGTGTTTCCTTACAAATGGTTCATTTCTTGGGCGTCAGCTGTTCTGCCCCGCCAATCTAGGCGGAATGGTGCTACGGTCTCTTCCCTACGGGTCCTCCGTCAGAGACTTGTTCATGTCACCCCTCCTGGCTGCTGTTATTCTCGACATAATCGTCAGGATTTTCTTCTTAATTTTTCTAAGGATATCCATTCATTCTTTATCTTCTTTCGTTATGCTTTTAACTGACTTATCTTCCAAGTTTTTCCTTTCCTCTTTTCCCAAGATATCTATTTCTTGCTTCACGTGTGGTATTCTTTTTTTCTTATTTCATCACTGTTCAGGTCTAAAGTCAAAGTCAATTTTTATTACACTTATTTTAATCCTCTTCATCCCACCTTAAGGCCACCAATTTTTCACTATGATTGTGGCAATCAAATAATAAAGGATGAGAGGCGGTGAATTAGATGACTTTTGCATCGTAAAAAGGACTTATTGTCTAAATTAATTTTCACAGAAAAATGACGGGAAATCTTCTTCGGAGTGAGTAAATGATGTAAGTGCATCTTCAACGGAACTCTAAATTTTTCTAATTACATAACTAAGGAATTTTGAATTACTGGAACAGTTTATGGTAAAATTCTCATAACAGTAGTTAGCAATGAATTACTTGTAAATTAGAGACACACTCGGGGATAACAGACTCAGAGGGAAAATGGTCTAACTATGTAACACATACTTATAATATTGGACATCTTGTTGTGTATCGACGCCTGTCATGGCTAAGATAAGCCTAACCTGTTTGGGGGCCCTACTAAGGGTTGTCCACTCATGACTTGACCTTCACCTGGACTCGAAATTGAACTTGTTAGGCCTCTGGGTAGCAGTGGCAGGTAATGCAACGGCATTTTGCCGCCGGTTCTCGCCTCCTTTCCTTCCCTTCCCCACGGTGTACATGTTGGCATGAAAACAGATTCAGTACATGTGTGCTTGGTTCATCAGATATCTAGAAGTCAGTTTAAACTGACTTTTACACTGCCAGGGATCGTGGAGATTGCCAACCGTCGCCCTACTTTCTGCGCATTTACCTAACCTAGTAAATATTTTTATTTTAAGTCCTTTATACGTGACATATATTTATATGTATATATATATATATATATATATAAATACATATATATAGGCTATATATATATATATATATATATGTATATATATATATATATATACATATATATATATATATATATATGTATATATATATACACACACACACACATATATATATATATATATATGTATATATATATATATATATATTTTATATATATTTATATATATATATATATATACACACACACACATATATATATATATATAATATATATATATATATATAAATATATATATATATATATATATATTTACACTCATACATACACACACACATATATATATATATATATATATGTATATATATATATATATATATACATATGTATATATGTATATATACTGTATATATATATATATATATATACCATATATATGTATATATATATATATATATATATTATTAAGATATAATAAAATTCTTGAATATACTAACATAAAATCTAAAATAAATAATGCACCTTCATTGAATGTTAGGAGGACCCCAAATTAGCCAGCAGTTCCATCACTCTCTCCAAGCTGTACTTGTAATTAGTTAATGCTATTTTTTTTAGATATCCAACTGTGCACAAGTGATTTGATTTCTCTGTTTTCTCCTCACAACATCTACAGTTAAAAATGTAGATTCATAATAGTACATCACTTTATGCACTG
This sequence comes from Palaemon carinicauda, assembly GCF_036898095.1. Lineage (NCBI taxonomy): Eukaryota > Metazoa > Arthropoda > Malacostraca > Decapoda > Palaemonidae > Palaemon > Palaemon carinicauda. The sequence goes on along the minus strand of NC_090731.1, from coordinate 99,448,960 downwards.
TCTACTTCAAAACTGGGCAGTTTATATCAGCGACAATATATCAGAAATTTTCCTCACCTGATCTTCAAAACACCTTCAGTGTTCCATCCGCTTGCAGCTTATCAATCTTATATTCCAGCAAAGCATGATCAGGGCAAAGCTTAGCGGATATATAACCTAAAGGTTAAAGCATACACATTAAATGGGGTCTCAATGTAAGTAGGTAATTCCTTGTACTTCATTTCACAAATATTGACTCAAACTCCTTTCCCAAATCTTGCGATTTATCCTTGAAAGTGACAGCTGAAACTTTGCAACTTTACTTTTTTAGATTGCCAAGTGTGGCTTTTCTAAGGTTTTGAAAATGCATAAATTGTCTGTCCGGTATGAATATGATGTGGTCTTTTTTAAATGCTGAAACTCTACCTAGCATTGTAGATGGCGTTTGCCCGGCCCCTGTAACTTCATATTAGTGCTTTTAGGTAGCAGGTAAGATCATTTAGGCAGAAGACTCAAGAATCGTTCAAGCACTCTGCTTCGAAATAACCATCTTACTTCATTATGCATTATCCAATCTCCATATTCTCAATCAGATTCACCCAGTAGTTCACGAGTCAATGGCCTTGAAACAAAAAATTACCACCCGAACAATCAGCTGCAATACATTGTGAAGTTCACAGTCTTTGAATTTTGCTTTCCAGTGAATTAAACAATGGGATATCGCAAAATTTGGAATTCCCTCTTCCTTCATCATTAATCCAATGAGACCTTTCTCTTTGCCTCTCATGTCAGGGGTACCATCAGTACACACATAAACTATGTAAGACCATTTCAGATTATTGTCAGAAAAATTCCATAGTGCAGTCAACATGCCTTCTCCTCTAGTTAGTTTGGGAATATAGCAGTAATAGTCATGATAATTCTTCCTAGAATAAATTTTCTTTTGGAAATTGTACACAAATACATAACTGTGCAGCTTCACAAATGCGTTTTCGTCCAATGCTATTCTAAAGCATCGAACAGCTGACAGTTTGCCGACTTTTTAGTCCTCCTTATAATGGTTGTACCGGATTTGTTTAAGAATTGCTTTTCTATTATTGGAACAAGCATACATTTTCTCTGATGATGTCAAATCGCATTCTTTAACAAACTCTGCATCTGTGAAGGGTTTCTTATATTTGGCCAAAATCTACGCAATCACATGTGTTTCCTCTATCAAATTATCTGCAACATATTATAAAAAGTAAACAATTATTATTATCATTATTAATTGCTAGGCTACATGCCTAGTTGGAAAAGCAAGAGGCTATAATCCCAGGAGCTCTAACAGTGAGGAAAGGAAAGGAAACAAGGAAATAAGAGAAGTAATTAACAATTAAAATAAAGTATTTCAAGAACAGTAACATCATTAAAATAAATATTTCTTATGTAAGCTATAAAAACTTTGACAAAACAAGGGGAAGAAAAATTAGATAGAACAATATGCCCAAGTATACCCTCCAGCAAGAGAACTCTTAACCAAAGACAGTGGAAGAGCATGGTAAAAAGGCTATGGCACTGCCCAAGACAAGCGAACAATGGTTTGATTTTTTAGTGACCTTCTAAAAAAGCTGCTTACCATAGCTACAGATTCTCCTCTACTCTTACTGATAGTAAAGTGGCAACTGAACAATTATAGTACGATAGTTAACCCCTTGGGTGAGGAAGAATTGTTTGGTAATCTCAGTGTGTGTGAGGACAGAGGAGAATCTGTAAAGAATAGGCCAGAATATTCGGTGTATGTGTAGGCAAATGGAAAGTGAACCGTAACCAAAGAGAATGATCCAGTGTAGTACTGCCTGGCCAGTCAAAGGACCCCATAACTCTCAAGCGGTAGTATCCAAACGGGTGGCTGGTGTCCTGGCCAACCTACTACCTATAATTTCCAGGGTTACTATATTCTGTTCATTTTCATCTGGACAAAATAAATAAATCATTAATATCTGGATTACTCAATTAGTGTTGCATAAATGTGAATAATATTTTGGTATAAGGTAGAAATGGGGCTCTGCAATTACTATCTTTTTTTCATTTTTTAAGCTAATTCAATTTCATGCAACCCTGAAAGAGTGATCAAGATTTCAGAATTCCTATATTTGGTCACCTGAAAATGAAGAATGTAGGAATATTAAACCTATTCCTATTAACAATCTTATTAAAACATGAGTGATACGGCCAAATGATGAAATTTATATCCAATACTTTGGACTCTATCTTTGACCACTGATGAATCTCTCTCTCTCTCTCTCTCTCTCTCTCTCTCTCTCTCTCTCTCTCCTGTGAGCCACTAATCTGGATACTGCAAGCCGCCAATGGCTCCCAAGCCAGGCAGTGAAGACCACCTTTCTAAGGAATTTGTTCTCAAACATACAAAATCTGTTGGATATTCTTTCATTGTTATACAACTCATATCCATACATAAACACCGATCTCACTTAAGTGATAAATAGCATGATTTATATATATAATTTCAGGCAATTATAATTCCATATTTTACTTAACCTAGCCGTTGTGTGATTTTTTTTTTCCATTCTTTCAATAAACTCTAATTCTGAAGATTCTGTATTAGAGATCATAGTTCCAAAATATCTAAGTGATCCTAACTCATTAATCCTTTTTCCTTTTAGTGATTTTTCATCTTCCATTGCCTATTCCATTCTCATAATCTCTGTCTTTCTTCTATTTATCTTGAGCCCAGCCACATGTGATATTCCATGCATTCTGGTAAGCAAGCTTTGCAAGTCCTATGGTGTTCTGCTAATAAGGACAGCGTTATCACCATACTTTAGGTCAGCTAATTTCCTGTTACCAATCCAGTCCAATCCTTCTTCACCATCTGCAACTGTTCCATGCATTATAAAATCCATGAGAAGGATAAACAACATAGGTGACATTGCATTCTCTTAAAGTACTCCACTGTTCACTGGAATGCATTTGATAGATCTCCATTAACATTAACTTTGCACTTGCTATGCTCATGAATAGACTTAATCAAATTCACATATTTGAGAGGAACTCCATAGTTACCTAGGGCTCTCCACAAAACTAGCCAGGACGAACTATCAAAGGATTCTTCCTAGTCAAAAAGTGCCTTCAAAAGTGGATTTCCATAATTTACACATTGCTGTACCACATATTTTAAAAATAAAATTTTGTCAGTGTAACTTCTACCTTTCTGAATCCTGCTTGTTCATCTCTCAGTTTTTCATCCTTCTTTTTCTAAGGTCTCTTTTGAATGATCATACTATAGATTTTCACAACAACTGATGTAAAGGTGTATGCTCCTATAATTATTGCAATCAGTCAGTTATTGCCACATTGTGAAGTACATGTATATTTGTGAATGTCCTTGTGCTGGGAAAGAGTGCCTCCAATAGGAAGATTCTTTGTTGAACAAAAACTTACAAAATGTGCTCCTGTTTCATTTGCAACTTCGCTACGACTCTCAACACCCATCACATTCTCTATACCTTGATTATTCCTTCCAGGTTTAGCAATAAAGTCACCCATCTCAATTTTCACATCTCTCTCTGGGATCTCATCGATTACGCTTTACAGTTTTTCATAGTATTCATTTTTCCTTTCTTCAGGGGAATCATTTGTTTGTAAATAGCAAAGTATAATACTCAAATTGCATTCTTTTTATTTAGACTTTGAAAATAACAATCAACTATTTACAGCTCTCCATTCTGTTAATGCCTTTTCTGATCTTGGTGGCATCATCATCCCTACCCCTTCTCTTCCAACTCCACCTGTTCTTCTTGAGTAGATATACAGTATGTATTGCTTTAGTGGTAAATTTCACGTAGGGCCAATATATGCTAACTATATTTCGGAAATTCAATCTCCACTTGCAGTAACTTCCCAATCTGATTCATGGTTCTAACATTCAAAATAAAAATTTTCAATTTATCTTTAGTATTAATAAACCTGGAGATTCTTAGCACCCTGCTACAGGAGGCCATTCTGTCATTTCTGCATTTCATAGACTGACGAAATCCATAGAGCATTCATTGGCTAAATTCATCAAAGGATGGCCAGTTCCTTGTGATGCGTAGTACCTATGGCTAGCTATGGGGTTATGGTGTCTTCTAATGATAATCTTGTGTGCCAATCCCCCACATCTTAGTTATGGGAAAAAAATCTCTAATGAAAAGGTGGATTTTGTAGAAAAAGTTCTCTTGAATGTCATGAACCTAAAAACATAATGCAAGGAAGGGAAAATAATGGTGAAATAAGTGAGCTACGAAGGAAAAAAATATGAATTTCTCGTGATGAGTAACAAAATATTTTGGTGACGACGGGTGATCGTGTGAGGGCGGGATGCTCTGATGAAACGTCACCAAAATTTGTAACGATATCACGGTAAAAAGTCAAATATCTCACCATTATTTTCTTCATTGCATTACTTTTTAAGGTTCGTGACGTTTAAAAGAATTTTTCCTACAAAATCCACCTATTTTTATTTACGTTTGCATAACATTTATAGATAAAAAAGTGCATATAAAAAAAATGTATGAAGTTTTTTCAGTGCTTGTTTTACTTCAACTCATATTTTTTTGTATACATTTTTAAGATATGGATATTTTTTTTAAAGGTAATACTCGTCTTCTACCTTTAATCTTTGTATGCCCAAAGAACCAGGTAGATATTACGCAAACTAAGTGAGGTATAAATAAAAAATTAACATCATGTACCGCGTACAAATGTAATTTTTGCTTTTGCTCTCATTCAGTGGGAGAGGAGAATGCCTGAACCAACAGCCAATCACCAACGAGCTTTCTAACCATGGTTCCACTCCATTTGGCAGTTAGGATGAAACAGACTATAGCACGGTAAGGCAAAGATATACTGCCAAGTATGTGGTAGGTTTGCCAAGGCACCAGCCACCCATTGCGACACTACCGCTAGAGAGTTATTGGGTCCTTTGACTGACCAGACAGTACTACAATGGATCCTTTTCTCTGGTTACAGCTTATTTTATCTTTGCTGACACAAAACTGAATAGTCTGGCCTATTCTTTACACATTCTCCTTTTTCCTCATACACTTGACAACACTGAAACTACCAATTCTTTTTCTCTCAAGAGGTTAACAACTGCACTCTAATTGTTCAATGGCTACTTTCCTCTAGATAAGGGTAGAAGAGACTCTTAAGCTATGGTAACCAGCTCTTCTAGGAGAAGAACACTCCAAAATCAAACCATTGTTTTCTAGTCTTGGGTAGTGTCTTAGCCTTTGTACCATGGTCTTCCCCACTCTTGGGTTAGAGATCTCTTGCACGAGTGTAGACTCGGCACACTATACTACCTTGTTTCTCCTGCTCTTGTTTTTTTTTTCTCTCTCTAAGTTTATACAGTTCATATATGAAAGCTTTACTTTAATGTTATTATTATTTTTAAACTTATCTTGTAATTTATTTCCTATTTTCCTTTCTCACTGGACTATATTTCTTGTTGGAGCCCTTGGGCTTATAGCATCCTGCTTTTCCGTCTAGGTTTGTAGCTTACAAAGTAATAATGATAATAAAAACAGCACTTAGGAGAAGTGGGGAAAATAAACTTTTTAAATTTATATATATATATATATATTATATATATAAATATATATATATACATATATATATATGTATATATATATATATATATATAATGTATATATATAAACTCTTTAAATTTATATATTATATATATATATATATATATAATATATATATATTTATATATATATATATATTTATATATATATATATATATATATACAGGAATTCTGTAACAACTAGGATACAACTTTTCTTTTTACAAAGTATTGTAGATCTGAGCAATACTTTATGATGAAAATGAGGCTGTTAATCCCCAGTTGAGATGATATTTTTGTTTTTCTAGTTGGTATGCTAGTTTAAGATTTGGCTAGCTATGGGGTTATGGTGTCTTCTAATGATAATCTTGTGTGCCAATCCCCCACATCTTAGTTATGGGAAAAAAATCTCTAATGAAAAATTCAAGGACGGCATCATTATATTATTTCAAGGAATTCATGAAAATCTAGAAGATAATGACCAGATGCGGGTTTGATGAACAAAATACTTAAGGTGATGAGCTGGAATGAAATATCCTTCTTATGACCAGGGTTTGTGGTGCTCATGAATTGTATCCTCATGGAAATACAAATTAAGTATTTGGAGAGATTTCTAGACGTCATCCTCAAGTGTAAAAGTGGCTACACATATGCCAGCAGAGCACTGTAGCATAACAATATGATGCATATGCTCGTATCAACGTATGAAAATGTCGAGGATGCAACTGTATAGAGACAAGCATGTAGCTTTAAGAATTTTCACCCAGATAAGTCTATCGGTCCATGTTTTTTAACTGATGATGGCTAATATACAAGCTGTAGCCGCTTTGTATATTCATAATAATTATTTTATAAAGGTGAAGAAGATTAAAAGGAGATGAGGAAAGTCTTGATTATACAGTAGAAGGTCCAGGATGGAATGCCGTGGTCAAGAATTAATTATTGACATGATACCCGAAGAAATCTATGCCACTACAAAAATTTCACAAACATGTTGTCAACAAATTTGAGTATCAAAAGATTGGTAAGACCTAGAATCATGAGAAATGTCATACGTATAAGAGAGGCTACTACATTTCATGAGAAGTTTTCATTTAGTATGAGAGGGGATCAGACCAATAATAGTCAGCGAGTTGAGCATACTTGGTATAGCGAGTTCATACATGTGCAGCACAGATCCATACATTTCGTGTTGTCATGTAACTTCCCTTTGATATAATGTAAAAACTGACAGTTTAGGAGACGGAGCGCGCTGCGAGCACCAAGCAAGAGCTCGTGGGTGGACCTGTCCTAACTGGTGTGACGTGCCGAGAAAAGGCTGTGACTCAAAGACAGGATGAAAGCAACTGAGTAACTTTATTACAGAACACTCACTTTTGTATACAAAGACTCCAGGCAAAAAGGACTTACAAAACATAACAGACAATTTCATGTTCAAAACCGACGGTGAGAAAATCAGACATGTTATTTCAGGTTCTTATTAGTGCGAGGAGAGCGAAGATAAAAGCATAATATATATACAAAATGAAATGTCGTTACTATGTACGATCGTGTTACACAAGGTTGAAACATGGCTCCCCCCCTACAAATGACATACTGTACATGTTAAATAGGTCGCCCTGATCTGGAGTGGTAGTAGCAAAACTGCGGCAGTGAGTGGCTGTAGAAGTTGTTGGTTGGGGCGCGAGCGAGTGGTGGATGATGGGTGGCTTTGTTGCTGCTCCGGCTCGTCCTGGGGTAGGCGTGTGTTTCCAAATGCATTCTTAGGCGTGTGTGTCCTACGGCATTCATAGGCGTGTCCTACAGCATTCATAGGAGTGTGTGTCCTATGGCATTCAAAGGCGTGTGTGTCCTACGGCATTCGTAGGTATATGTGTCCTAGGGCATTCATGTCAGCTTCGGTTGAATTTGAATAGGTGTCCATTTTGTCAGGAGTGGAGGCGTTGATGAATGTCTTGAAGGTCGTCCATAAGGGCGTCGGCTTTGGTCATCAAGTCATTTATGGGTAAACTGTCGACATCGGGTATGGCAGCATGTGCAGGTTCGGGTGAAAGGCTTACCCAAAGGGCACGAAGTAGGTACACCTAACGAGGAGAGCCGTCTGCGGCAGGTTGCAGGCGAGTGATACTGGTCATTTCCCCGAGGGTGAGCGAAGCCCTTTAGTTCCACAATGGTTGTTGAGAGACCTGAAAAAGCTTTGCTATACGGGCGGCTGGCGACGCCGAGTACTGGTGAAGAAGGTCTGTTTTGATGGCATCATAGTAACGGTGAGAGGCAGGGAGAGGGGGGGGGGGGGTTTCTCTCCGGGGTCACCAATGTGACGAGCCGAGAGAAGGTTGTGACTCAAAGGCAGGATGAGAGCAATTGAGTAACTTTATTTCAGAACACTCGCTTTTATATACAAAGACTCCAGGCAAAAAGGGCATACAAAAACATAACAGGCAATTTCATGTTCAAACCAACACCGCACCAGTTAACAGTTAATGGTGAGAAAATCATACATGTTATTTCAGGTTCTTATTAGTCCGAGGGGAGTGCGAAGATACAAGCATAATATATACACAAAATGAAATGTCGTTACTATGTACGATCGTGTAACACACGGTTGGTACACTGGCAATATTGGTACAAGAATCTGTTACGTTATGTACTTTACATGGCATGTGTGTACCCACTTTGAGTTAATCAACGATCTTTGCGGTCATTGTATTGGTAGAGTATATTTCACACCTTTATGTTTTTTTAAAAGGGTAAACCGGGAGATAGGCAAATTTCGCCGTCAACTACATTAATTTCTTATAAAATGTAACATCTAATGCAATCCTCACTTGGTCCTCCATGCCGATTAGCAGACAGAAACCATTCCAACGTTACTGGTTTTAAAATCCCTTGTGAAGTGAATTATATTTTAAATCTTCCTTACTTTAATGTAAGTCTATCTCTGATAAGGACAAATTTAATCGTCGTTGAAAATTGGGTATCTGTATTTCAAAAATAAACATAATATATTTACCGAGGACAGGTGGTTTAGTTTAACCACAATGTTCCCGTGAAGAAAAAAAAATAATAAAATAAGATAAACTCAGGCACAATCTAAGATGTGTGATGAAGCATTTAATTTCGATAACTTTCAAAATATATGGCATAGATATTTTGCAACTGAAAAGATAATAATGATAATAGTAATAATAATATAATCAATTATTACAATATTGGTGATTAGTCCTGGAGCGCATTCATTATTTAATTATCGATTGGACATATTTGTATAGAAGGGGTAATTCAAATTAGAACAGTTATAATCCAATGTTATTTTCATGAAAAAATATTTTATGTTATAAAGAATATCGAAAATGTAATCACTGGACAACAGGTCAGTTCAATAGAATTTCATAGCTGAAAACATTGAGTTTGACATCCAGCTATTGATAACGTAAAACATTCCCTCTGCCCTTCTCGAAAAGAGTGAACCGAACTTTTCATTAAAATATATCGCATTGACAACAAAGAGGGGATATGGAAAGATAAAAAAGAATAGTACTTCTCTATTGCAACTAGCAGACCCCTATATATATATATATATATATATGTATATATATATATATATATATATGTATATATGTATATATATATGTATATATATATATATATATATATACATATATATATGTGTATATATATATATATATATATGTGTGTGTGTGTGTGTGTATATATAAATATATATACACATACATATATATGTATATATATGTATATATATATATATATAGAGAGAGAGAGAGAGAGAGAGAGAGAGAGAGAGAGAGAGAGAGAGAGAGAAAATCTTTAGTTATAACGTGTCATTATTATTATTATTATTATTATTATTATTATTATTATTATTATATTATTATAATTATTATTATTATTATTATTATTTCCAACGATAATCATAATAGCAGGAAACGATAGGATTTGTATTAGCTCAGTTATTTTTTTTTCTCATAGTGATTCTAGCGATAGTGTTTTGATAAATCGAATTATTTTTACCATTGTTATTATTGTTATTAGCAGTGCCTCTTTATCATTTTAATAATATTGTTATTAATAGGAGTAATTATCAATATTTATATGTATATTAGTTACTATTATCATTACCTTTGCAACCATTATTAGTGTTGCTTCAGCTATTTTTAATATTTAAGACGGAATCATCATTGGTATTAATAGTAATATAGTTTTAATTTTGTTATTAGCTCAGTAATTCTTTTACTAATAACTATAATAATTGAATCGATATTATTATTAGGAATATTTGCACTGTTGAAATAAGAAGAATGGGAATTACCATTACAACTATTGTTATTGATACTGTTATTACTATTGCTGTTATTTTAGTAATTTCAATAATAAGATTTGTATCTATTTAATTTATTTAAATTTTTATTATTAGTGCTATCATTAGCATACTCCTAGTTGGAGAAGCATAACAGGAAAATGGAAATAGTGAACTCAGTACATAAGATAAATCGTAACAAAAATGTATAATAATATTTAGATTAATAACAACGTTACTCTTAGTTTAAACTACAATTCGAGACTTCTGTTAATTTTCTTAACAGGAAAGTATTTGCAACAAGTTTGAATATTGGAAGTTCACCGATTCAACCACCAGATTAGGAAGACCCTGCTTCAATCTGGCATAGCTAGAATAGAACTTTGAGAACGTTATTCAGAAATTGAACCTTATGACGAAGGAAAGACTGATAAAACTTGACTTCATATTTAGCACTGCATGCAGAATAGTACAGTTTCTGAATGGAAACGATAGTCAGATATATGAAAAATCTTATAAATAATGCACAAAGAACTAAGTGGACCATAGTGTCTGGTATTAATTTTCAGGAATTTGATAAACAGGAAGGTCGACCAAAAAGTTAGAATACAAAAGAATAACATTAAAAATAGTAAATTGAAACACAAAAAGACAGATACTAATGACCTTTTGAATATACCGGATTTATCTTGCAGAAGTAAATGATACAGCCACGATTCACACCGACAGTTTATATGAGCAAGTTTTCTTTTCTTCTCAAATACCTAAGATTCTACTGACTAACCAGTTCAAGATAGTAGAAATATACGTTCACAACTATTGGCATTTGTGATAATATGCTCTATTTGTGTAATTTCTTTGACCAGAAAATCAATTACATCCACGGTGTACAAAATAAAAATAAGTAATCATATATTCTCTTCCTAATGGGTTCGATGACGGACTAGTTATCAAATCTCATTATCAACTTGCGATTAATTTGGGTAGCTTTTTCTTGACCTTGAACCAAATTCTATGATATATTCCACTTATTATTGAAATGTTAGTAATATTTACGAAACAATAAATTATAAAAAACTGATATTTAGATTTTTTCGTGAAGAAAAAACATTCTCAAGTGAGTATAGATAAATCTTAAAGTTATTTACATGACTCCTGATTTTATATCACCCAGCTAAGGTGATGGGGAATCTAAAATCTTAAGAAAGGATTTATCATAGCAAAAAAGCAGAATAATCTGACTGCCATTCAAAAAAATTTTGCCATTTCTTAATTAATGTGGGCTTTCGAGGAGACCTAAAAAAAATTTAATTTAGCTTGTCATCATATTATTCAATCACCATTTCATTATACTTTAAAATGCCTTTTTCCATTCGTTGAAGAAAGGGTGGCTGTATCGCGTGTCAGTTATGAATTAATGGTAAACCTAGTTTTATCTGTCATTATGATAATAAAAAATATCAATGTAAGATTACGAGAGGAGGAATTTTTCGTAAATGCAGGTAGATTATATTCTATAGAATCTTATAGAAGCATATTGAATATGTTATTTGTACTGCTCATAGGTTTTAGTAACTACGTTATTAATTGAAGAAAGAGAAAAAATATAAGAGTAAAATATCATCCATTCCAAAAGGCAATTTTTGCAAGTCTTGTGAGTTTGTATCCAATTTATTTTTAACAATGTAGCCAGCTTTAGAATTATGGGAGTCGATGATGTTACACCTAAATTTCAATTTTAGGAAAATTTGAATTAAATGAAGAACGCGTATGTTTTATGGTTTGTTTTATGTCCAATGAGATACACCGATATTTTGTAATAAAACGGGATAAATCCTGAGCAAAAAGAACTTTTCTGGTGAAATTCTCTTACATTTTAATTAAATATTCTTAGATCATTCCATAGGTTTGGTTTTAACGAGGTAAAAACGGGAGGCTTTAGGTAAAAATACCTAAAACAAAATCCAGATATAATATACACTGTATCTGCAATAAATCTCTGCAACATATTTGTAGAAATATCTGGACTATGTTTTTTTATCATGGCTTTTCAAATTATTATTATTATTATTATTATTATTATTATTATTATTATTATTATTATCATTATTATTATTTTAATTGCTAAGCTGCAACCCTAGTTGGAAAAGCAGGATGCTATAAGCCCAGGGGCTCCAACAGAGAAAATAGCCCAGTGAGGAAAGGAAACAAGGGAAAATAAAATATTTCAAGAACAGTAACATCATTAAAATAAATATTTCCTAAATACTATAAATACTTTAACAAAACAAGAGGAAGAGAAATTAGATAGAATAGTGTGCCCTCAAACAAGAGAACTCTAACCAAGACAGTGGAAGACCATGGTACAGAGGCTATGACACTACCCAATACTAGAAAACAATGGTTTGATTTCGGAGTGTCCGTCTCCTAGAAGAGCTGCTGACCATAGCTAAAGAGTCTTCCACCCTTACCAAGAGGAGAAGAATGTTTTGATAATCACAGTGTTGACAGTTGTATGAGGACAGAAGAGAGTAAGTAAAGATTAGGCCAGACTATTTGGTGTATGTGTAGGGCAAAGGGAAAGAGCCGTAACCAGAGAGAAAGATTCAATGTAGTACTGTCTGGCTAGTCAAAGGACCCTATTACTCTCTAGCGGTAGTATCTCAACAGGCAAGTTTCAGAGACAACGGTTTCCCCGTCAGTCTGATTGAGTAATATAACTTGAATTTATGTCTAAGAATTACTTATTTGCTTCTGTGTACAGCGGCACCATATTCACACTACTTGAAACTGAGGTGTCTTGTATTTGAAATACTGTTATCCAGCTTGATAATAATTTAAAGACCAAGGAATTAAACTTTTCACTGAATAAAGATAAGATGTAAAAGAGACCTGTAGTATAGTTGTGCTCCTCCACCAACATGCCTGACTTGGCCAATATCTTGGTAAAACTTAGCGGCCAGAAAGTTACTTAATATCTGGATGAGACGTATAATTTAGTATTATATATTCTTGTTCATCCACATTAGCCGATACTACATGGTAATTGTATATTGCGCTCTACACTTCCCTGTCAACAGATCCGGTTTGAGCCTGTTTTTCTTGTATTGACCTGTTTGAATTTTTTTGACCTTCTTACCCTGAAGCTGTTGTATAAAAAGCTCCCTATTGGTTGTAATAAAGTTGGTATCCTTTATGCAGTCTCCCAGTTATCATATAACTAATGAGTGTTTGCTCACTCCTGCCTGGCCCCCACTGATGTGCTCTACTTTTTGAGGATGCCGCACACTGAACCTCCTCTTTGGGACACACTGTTTAAATTAAACTACCACCCTTCGTAAGTGGGGAAGTATTCACCTGATTCCAGTGTGATGAAGTCCAGTTTCGCATCAAGGGCATGACTTGGTCAAGAACCAAAGCAGGTCGTGTTCTCGCAGCGATCCCCGGGAAATTTTACTACAAATCTCTGATTGCCTGTGCAACCAAAGACACCTCCATAATGTACGACAACCTCAAATCATACCTCCTTGAGCTTTACCTGTCCTCAGGGAAATGACCAGTATCACTTACTTGCAACCTGGGGGCTGTGTCTCCTCGTGAAGTAAATCTACTTTGAGCACTTTGGGTATGGTGCTTACCCGGAACTTTATGTGCCACCATCCCCGAAGGTTGATATTTTTCCCAGAGTGACCAGATTACCGAGGTTGACCCACTTATGAACAGCCCCTTCACCACCTTGCAGACCTCAGACAATGCCTCCACTCCTGACGAAGTGGACAATTATTCAACATCAACCGAAGCTGACTTGAATAGGGTAAGAGACAAAACGCCCACCCTGTGATGTGCCGGAGCAGCGATGAAGCCGCCCACGAGCCCCATATACCACCACTAACTTACACCCAAACCGATGATCTCTCCCGCCAATTACTGACGCCCATCTGCCACAATTATGATACTACCACTCCAAATTTGGGGCTAGTGCAAAGATATGTACTCATGGTTGTCATTGTCTAAAAATCGTATAAGTATGCCATCGCTTGCAGCGCTGGCCTCTCCTGTCACTAATAATTTCTTTTTACATAATACAGGTACGGGTGTGCGATTTTAGGTAGACATGAGTGCTTGCCATTCTCTTCTACCAAAGCCTCTATTCAGGACACGATATTGTCTGTCTATGTCTGCCGATATTTGTCTGGTTGCTGTCAATGGATCTGCGATACCCACCTAGGATTTTGAAAACACTTACATTATCGCTTGGAAGTGCCAAACAAAATTAGAAGTTTCTCGGGCCGGACGTCGCATTGCCAATCCATTACTGCGGGATTCCTCTCATATTTCGAACTCCTGATTGATGTCGCTCAGAGTCGGTTAGTCAACGAGAATTCTTACTCCTTGACATCTTTCCAACCGCCATCATCGACCTTGCTCTCCAAGTCAGCCCACCACTTATGGAGGCCTACACCCACCTCTTCCCATCGTACCCAGAAGTTTTCCGTCTAGAACTTTATCAAAAGCCTATGGTTCCAGGTTAACATGGTGTTTATCACCATATTAAGGGTGAGGGAGCTCACAGAGTTCTTTAGATTCAGACGTCTGGCAATGGATCGTTGGCAGCAGCTAAATAATTGTTCACCCAAAATGGAAGAAATGGGCATTTGCCAAAAGACCTCATGCCCATGGTCATCACCATTACATACTGTCTTGAAGAAAGATGGTTTGTTACGTCCATATGGAGATTACGTGCACCTGAACATGCAGACAGACCGGATCACTACCTCCCCCCAAACATATTCGACATGACCTCCTACTCCCACAAAGGGAAGGTTTTCTCCACGCTCGACCTCCTGAATGGGTATTATCAGGTGCCCATGAACTCAGAAGACATCCCCAAGACCCCCATCACTTCTCTCTTTGGTACAAAACACCATCAATTACTCCTGTTTTGGCCTTTGTAATGCTGGAACCACTTTTCAACGTCTCATGTATGGCCTCTTCGGGGACCTCCCTTTCTGTGAATATTACATGGACGACATACTTGTGTTCTCTTCCTCCAAAGAGGAACACCTCCGTCATCTACACATCATACTCGACTACCTACAACAGAACGGCCTTGTTGTCTGGTGCAACAATTGTACCTTTGGCGTAAACGAAATATCATTCTTAGTCCACCCCCTCCCTGAGAAGGTAGCAGTCGTTCAGAAGTTCCCTTCTCCCTCGACCGTCAAAGCACTGCAAGAATTCTTGGGCCTGATCAACTATTATCACCCTTTCCTGCCAGCTATATTCTCTACTCTTGCCTCCCTCTATGCCTCCTTAGAGGGCAAGCCAAAAGACCTGCAGTCCAGACCCCTTCTGCAATGCCATGGATGCTCTATCAACTGCTGCTGTTCTCACTTTTCCCGTGCCACATGCACTTCTCCTTCTCTCCACTGTTGCCAGCGACATTGCTTTTGAGGAAGTACTCCAGCAGGTAGTCATGGCTGGCCCTGCTCATTGGCCATCTTCAGTAGAAAACTGTACAACACAGAATCTGGCTATCTTACCTTTGACTGCAAATTGCTGGCAGTGCACTTGGCTGCCCGTCACTTTCGCCACTCTTTGAAGATACACCCTTCGTCATTTGCACTGACCACTTGTCTCTGGTGCATCCCTCCAATTGTCAGTCAGATGCCTGCTCCACTCGACAATACCGATATATTAAAATACTGTACATCGACACACGGATTCAGGAGAGGTCATCTTTCCTCAAACTCAGCAGCGCTTTGTCCACATTCCCATAATTTGTGTAGGCCCCCTAAGCACATCACAAGGAGATTGTTACCTGTTTACTATCATTGACCATTCCACTCGTTGGCCTGAAACCATACCCATGGAAACTGTAACGTTCGCCTCATGTACATCTGCATTACTCTCAGGATGGATGGCGGGTTTTGGTATCCCTGAGCATATTACTTCCAATAGTGGTACCACTTTCACCTTTCAATTGTGGACATCATTAGCGAATATCCTGGGTATCGCCCTACATCAGACAGCGGCATAGAACTCTGCGGCCAACTGAATGGGTGAACGTTTTCACCGAAACCTCAAAGCTGCTTTGATGTCCAGCTACAGGCTACAAAGACCCCAACTGGTTTACTCAGTTTCACTGGCTCCTCCAGGGACTAAGGAACACTTCTAAACTCAGCCTGGATATCTTTGCATCTGAAATGGTGTATGGCGGCCCATTAGTTATCCCTGCAACCTCCTCCGAGAATCTCCAGTGCCTAGATCACTATGCGAGTAAATTCACACCATGCTCCCAGACTTACAAGTCTCCAGCGAAGCAACACATACCGACAGATGTGCACTCACCAATGCACATTTTCCTGTACAACGACACTATTAAGCTACTGTTAATGTCGCACGCTGAAGACATTTTGTTCATCATGCGTGGGAAAGAAGAATAGGTTTCCATTGATCACCTAAAACCTGCTTATATCCTGCCAGTTGACCCGCCTAGAGTATGCCCCTCAAGAACAGGGCACAATATTTATCATGTGTGTCATTTTTAAGGAGGGATCTAAGTACTGCACTTGTTTCACACTCATACATTGAATTGGTATTTTCTTTATTTTTATTCTTATTACACTCTACGCCTCTCTGTCAACAGAAACGGATTGAACCTTCCTTTCTTGTATTAATCTGTTTAGAATTTTTTGTGACATTACACTGAAACTGTAGTATAAAAATCTCGCTGTCACGTTATCACTTAACTGACGACACTCAAACTTCATTTATTACCTTCCCCAGTGGGAGAGGTATATGTTCACTCTTCTATGTTTCTGAGTTTAATTATTTCCTTTGCTAACTTCACTGTGAAGGGTATGTTTTTATACTTGTTTGTATGTCTGTCTGTATGTTTTAGTTATTCGCTTAACTCACAATCCATATGAAAGACTCTCATAGAATTTGGTGAGATGGTTGGCCATGATCCAAGGACAATTTGATTTTATTTAGGTGTGGTCGAGTTAAAAGTCAAGGTCAAGGCCACAAAAAGGTCATAAACGTCTTTTTGTCATATTGCGGCTAATTTCTTTTTGATTTGCTTGAGACTGGTGCAGATATGTGCACAATGATATAGATGAAAGTATGGGTTCTACTCGGTCCCGTTCAGATTTGTTGTTGTTTTCGCCAATATCAAAGATTTTACAAGGGAATGTATTAACTCTTGTCTGTTTCTTCATTTATTTTATTATTTTTTTTCGTCATTAGCAACTTTTTAAAAAAATACTGTACCGATTTCGGCAAAACTTGGTAATCATATTGGATATGACCCAGTGATAAATCTGTAACATTTTGGATAAAGTATATCAAAGTTAGCAGGAGTACTTTGTAAATAATCACAATATCATGTAAATGGGGACTATTTTGTTAGTTCAATTTTAGATTTGAGCAACATTATGAAAAAACTTCTGAGCCAGTTTCAACGAAATTTTGTGGACGTGTGGAGTATGACAAAAGGACAAATCCATTAGAATTTGAAGAAAATATATTATGCAGTGGAGTTATGAGTAAACTAGGACTGCTTGTCGTGGCCAAGTCATGCTCTCTACAGAGTGCCCCTCTTATTGTGTGGTATAGGACAGAGTGTGAATGCATTTTACGCATGGAAAACATAATCACCCCTGCTGGAATCAATAATGATAGTTAGTGTGTTATTATCTGTGATGACTAACTGAATATCGAAACTACTTGATACAGTGAGGAAGTACAGCTTAGATTATAGAGCTAGAATTTGAGACACTGTATTTTAATTCTCCTTTTCAAAACCTGTGATATATACAGTATATATATATATATATATATCTACACACACACATACACACACACACACACACATATATATATATATATATATATGTATATATATATATATATATATATATACATATATATATTTATAACGGTCATTTTGGAAAATTGGTCTTTCTACATAATGCCCGGCTATTATGCAAAAGAAAAGGAAATTCGTGGTCACTTTGCAAAATGACCTAAGTATCTCAACATTTTGCTAATGGGCCAAGATTTGGGTCGATCAACAAAATCTTCAGTATCATCGTTGGTAAGGTTATAAAATGTCCAATCAGCAAGTAGGTTAGATTAGGTGAGGTTAGGTTAGGTTAGCTAATGACCAATTTTGGAAAATTACCGTAACACACGCGCACACACACACACATATGTATATATATATATATATATATATATGTCTATCTTTATATATATATATGTCTATCTATATCTATCTATGTCTATCTATATCTATCTATGTCTATCTATCTATCTATCTATCTATCTATCTATCTATCTATATATATATATATATATATAGATATATATATATATATATATATGTATATATATATATATATTTATATATATTATATATATATATATATACATAATATATATATATATGTATATATATATATATATATATACATTTATTTACTATGAGGTTACTGAACTTTTTAAGAGTACTATGAATATCATGAATTGGAGGGTGCGATCACTGAACTCTGTTATATGTGACATGTCCCTAGAATTATAATGTGATGTATTTGACAATATATTTACATCACAGTGAAGATTTCCACAAAATCTAACAATTCAGCATATTGAGAGAGCAAGATTGCGTCTTGTTTGCTAGAACTAGTCAGTACCCTTTGAGCGATCAGTAGACAAGGTACTCACCTGAGATTATAGGCTGTACATAGTGTATTCACGAACCTTTTTGTAATAAAGTGAAAAACATCCATGCTCCAATGTCTCATTATCAGTTGACATGAGACATCTTGGTGTTAGTTGTACAAATACGTCTGTCTCTGTATGCTGTGAGCGAAGTTGTTCTTTGAGCAGGTAAAATAAAAGTTCAAGATGCCTAGATACACCAGGACTAACAAAACAGACACTGCTGCTGAGGGAGATAAAAACGAAGGAGAAGTTGATTATAGTTATGCTTATGAAGAACATAGATAGGAACTACGAAAAAAGGACTTAGAAAATTGGTGAGATAACCTAGCCAACTTAATGAACAGATTCTTGGTTGAACGAGAAGAGGAGCTGCAAGCAACCACAGCATACACGACATACATGAATGAAGTCCAAACGCACACAAGTGAAAGTACACATGCACAGCTAAGTAAAGTTACACAAAACGTAGCTTGAAAATTGCTAGAAGTCCAGGCAAGTGTTAGGCCTTTTGACGATCAACGGCCTAACGAAGGGTTTCAATCAATCAGTGTTTTGAGAGACACACATATGGGTTTTCTGAAACAGAAAAAGCAAATCAAGTAATTAGATTGCTGAAATATGCTCTGGCAATGGAGGTAAGGTGTTGACTCCAAGATAGTATAAGAAGTTATTTTAAAATAAAACAACGTTTAATTGAGAAATATGCCTTACCCGATGCAAGAAAAGGGAACATAAAAGAAAATTACAAACCCAAGATTCGGAAAGGTGAATCCTTTCTTAGTTTTGTAAGAGCCATTTTTTAGGATTGGGATTCGTTTGCTACCCGGAGTGCCAACCTCCCAGAAGGGGATAAAAAAAGTAATTGCCGATAAACATACTCTCAGATAGGAAACCCGAATTTATGTGGTTATTTTTTCGATAACAATCGCTTGGTAGCAGACATAGTGATGGCAATACAAAATATCCTAGACAGTTTGCCAGAAGAAAATAATGACTGATAATAACTGCCCCGATTCCGAGAAGGTGGAAGCCATGAGAGGCACTCACCAACCCCCAAAGCGGGAGAGAGGAGATCTTAGTCAACAGGTAAGAAGAGTCTTCATAGATTAGAAGTGTGGATGAGAGGGGCACCAACGAGTGGAGTGCCCTACGCAAGAATTCCCCAGCTGTTACATTTGTCAGGCTTACGGTCATCTATCTTGAAAGTGCCCAGCAAAAACTGCTGAGGGCGGGCGGGCTGTACCACACGCACACCACCCCATGCCCAACATCATAGGAAAAAGTAACAGAGGATGGGGGGGGGGGGGACGGGGGAGATCAACCCCCCCCCCCCAACATGACATCAGAAGCAGCAGCCGAGGCTGCGGTGAGAGTAACAACGCCTGACTTGTTAGACCAGGCACTGGGACCTCCATTGGTAACCCTGACCTCACCCCCCAGCACTACGGAGCAGCGGCGTTGCAAGTGAGGTCGTTGGCACGTGCCCCATACATCCTAATGGGCGGCTTGGAATGTTAGCAGTTAGGATTGACCTACCAGATAAGTCTATACGAGCGCTGATCGACACAGGAGCCAGCGTTTCACTGATTGAAAAATTATTCTCCTCAAACCAACTACTGTCAGCGGCATCCATCATCCTTGAAATGCCAGGAGGAAATAGCTTATGCGTAAGTCATACTACGATTGTCAACTTTAAGGTAGAATCTATGAACTTTACATATGAATTTTTTGTCTTGCCCACCTTGGGAATTCCAGGAATCGAGGCTAGATTAGGGATTGATTTTATCATTAGTAATCAAATATGTATTTTTGGGAATAAGATACAAAAACAGTAAAAGCAAGAGGGTTCATTTTGCTGATAGAAAGTCAAGATAGAGTAAGTTCTTGTGCGGGCATGGAGAGATGATTAAGTAAGGTAACAGCTATAACTGAAAGAGGAGAAGTGTTGTCTCCCTAGGCACTTACAAGCATATCAGCGACCCCGTGTCAGCCTCTTCCGGAGGGAAGCAAGGTCGTTGTTACACATCATGACAATTGGGAACACGTAGTCTTAGAGAGGTCATCAGAAATAAAAGAGAACAGAGCAGATAAATTGATAATTGATTTGTCAAATAAAAAAGCTGTGTTAGGAAGTGATTCTGTGTGTGATTTAGAGTTGTGTGAAATTGCTAATATTGGGATCCTTGGAGCCACAACTCAAGCCCGAACAGACAAACGCATTCAGAACTTGATGATGCAAGCACGAAAAATATGTCCACCAGAGACATTTTTAATATTTATTACAAAGTAATTGCAATTGGAGACAAGCCACCCGGGAGGATTGATCGATTTCCCTTTAGCATTGAAACTGGGTAGGTGGAAACGATCAGGTCAAGGCTTATAAGGCACCCATTCATTTCCAGGGAGAGATAGAAAGGGATATTAGTAAATTAAGAGAAAAAGGGATAATCGAGGAGAGCGAATCCTCCTGGGCTTCTCCAATTGTAGCGGTTAGGAAAAAGAATGCCTCGGTTAGATTGTGTGTTGATTATAGGAAGTTCAATGCTGTCACTAAGGATAATGCATTTCTATTGCAATTGATTGAAGAATTATTTGTGAAGGTACTGGATAGTATATATTTTACAACTATTGACTTAAAGTCCGGATACTATCAAATACCCTTTCAGGAAGACAATGAATATAAAAGTGTATTTATAGCTAACGATCAACTATTTCAGTTTAATTTTCTTTCTTTCAGTGTTAAAAATGCTACAAGTCATTTCTCTAGAGTAATGATGGTGGTTTTGTCTCGCTTAATTGGCCACAATGTTCTTGTTTATTTAGACAAAATAATAATTACAGGGAAAATGGCCGAAGAACATAATAATATACGCAAAGTTTTAGAAGCATTGCGACATAATGGTATGAAAATAAATTTGACAAAGTGCAAGTTTTTCAGTAAACAGTTCAAGTTTTTAGGTCAAAGGATAACCCCACAAGGAATCCAACGCTGCCCCAGTAAAGTAGAAGCTATTAGAGATTTCCCCAGGCCCCGTACCCCTAAGGAGGTAGCTGGGTTCCTTGGGCTCGCTGGGTATTACCGTAAATTCATAAGAGGTTTTGGAAAGATAGCAAGACTCTTAGATGCTTTAAAGAAACAAAAAGTAATAACTTGGGGAGTGGAAGAAGAAAGGGACTTTAACCATTTGAAAGCTGTCTTAACTAGCAATGGCTTACTTGAATATCCCAGATCTGATCGCCAGTTTTTCGTGACAACAGATGCAAGTAGCTTAGCTGTTGGTGGTATAGTTTCTCAACGAGGTGATAAAGGTAAGAGCAGCCCATTTGTTTTACTCCCAGGGCATTAAAAAGGGAAGAAAAGTATTATAGTATATTCGATCGCGAGGCTTTGGCTATTCTTTGGGTTCTAGAGAGGCATTGGTTCATTTTATTAGGTCAGTAGATTGAGTTGCAAAGTAATCATTGCCTCTTACGTGACTTATTTTATAAAAATGACTTGACATCTAGACTAGCGAGATGGATTGAAAGATTGTAAGAGTTGATTATAAAGGGTTTTCACCACATAGAAAGTAAAGCTAATAAGGTAGCTGATGCCATCTCTAGAGGTGCAGTAATAGGAGTAACAACTAGGGCACAAAAGAGGAACGAAAAACGAAAACAAAATATTGAAGACACCAATCAAAATAGAGAACAGAATGCGAATTCACACAAGGAGCAATCAGAAAATGTGATGCGAGAGAGAGAGAGAGAGAGAGAGAGAGAGAGAGAGAGAGAGAGAGAGAGAGAGAGAAAGAAATGGGAACGGTGAAAGTGAATATATATGGGTGGCCCTGGATACGACCAGGGGTGTCCAGAATGAGTGCCCTGATAATGCAGGTGTGATTGACTTGGGAGGTTGGGACTTAAAAGAAGTCTGAGAGGGACAAAAATAAAAGAGGAATGAATAGAAAGAGTGCCAGCAGTGATTAAAGGGAAATCAGTGAGTTATCCATCATTTCCGAATGTGCCTGGTGAGAATTTTTTATAGAAAATATCTTAAGTTGTGCTTACGAGAAGAGAGGAGATGAATTTTGTGCACAGATAGTTCTTCCTCCATCTTTAATTAATCAAACCATCCACAATGTACACTCAAGTCCGTATGCACGGTATTTAGGGGTTGATGGAACATTTAGGAGAGCACGAGAATCCTTATTTTGGTTAAGAATTAGAAAATCTATATAAAATTATATAAAATGTTATTATACTTGTAACTGTTTCAAAGAACATAAAATCCCTGTACCGGAACCCAGAAAGTGGCCTGTGATTCCTATTAAATTTTATACGGTGCATATGGATGTGGTAGGACCATATCCTACTGCTTTAACACAAAATAAGTATATATGTGTATTTGTGTATGCATTTACTCATTGCACTTATGCAATGTTGGATAAATCAGAAAATTCATTAGCCTAGGCGCTGTGCTCTTTCAATACTAGGTTTAGTTGCCAGAAAATTTTTATATGTTATAATGGTCTCGAGTTTATAAATAAGGTGGGGAAATCGGTCACAGACTTGATGTAAATGGAACAATTTTCAGTGACCGCATATAAGCCTTCACCTAATGGCTTAGTGGAATCAGATAATAGGGAAGTAGTGCAAATTTTACATTACTTAGTGAGTGATGACCCCTTTCATTGGCACACCATGCTTCCTACAGAAGAGCTAGATTTGAACATTCCATATGATGCTTCCCTCAGGGACACGCCTTTCTCTTTAGTGTATGGACAGGATACTGTGTTACCATAAACAGTCCTGATTAATTTCCAACAGTTGCTAAATTATTCAACTGAGGAATACCGTGTCTATTTATTAAATCTCTTAAGGAGAGTAATGAACATCACTGAAAGGTTTTTGAA
>NC_090731.1:99412367-99424923 GCF_036898095.1 Palaemon carinicauda | reverse complement strand
CTCATTATCGGCAGTTTGCTACTGTTGATTAAACGCAAACAAAATGGCTTTCCTGTTTTGCTGTATGTGTAGGAATTTATATGAAATACGGTAAGTAAAATATTTGTAGCAACAATATTTATTAAAAGCTCCTTATATCATTAGTTATCGCTTTGATCATTTGTGTTTAATGCGTTCGTTTGTTCATTATGATCGAGGATGGAGCGTACAGTAAACAAACGGATGTGTAAATGCGTTCTTCTGTTCGTTATGATTAGAGATGAACGTAAACAAAACAATGGTTTCCGTTATAGATTGAGTTCTTTTTGGTGTGTTTAGGATACGCATGATATAAAATCTCCTTTACTTTGTTAGTTTTCGGTTTTCAATGATACATTAAAAGCTTGTCTATACAGTGATTGTTTTTCTATGAATATACATAAATATGTATATATATATATATATATATATAGGTCCCATTTGTTATTGTAGCACCTTTGCATTGTTCATAAGTGATGCATAATGGACGCCATGCAGGAGGCCGGGAAACAAAAGAACGGTCACCTGAATGAGGACAGCTTAACATGCCCGGACTAGACTATATAAATCAAAATTTCACAAGTTGGCGTCTTCTAGCGCTAACCGCCAGTTTAAAAAAGGTCTCCAATGACCTACGTTTAACTTGGCTCTAATAAGGTAGAATACAGAATCTGTTCCAAGGTCCGTTGCTGAAATCGACCTTCTCGACGGAATGAAGTACACCAGGGCTGATTAGCAGCCGAGTAAGGAGAACACTTCTCCCGTAATACAACAAAGGACGTCAAGTTTTTCTCTAACTCACGCACACAGAGGAAGGTGAGAGCAGTTTACGAGGACTGATTCTCCAATTTGTCACGCGGTGTTACGAGAGCATCTCAAAGACGATTAACACACCTGCAATAGCTTTAGTCTCAGCGAAGGGCCTAAGATTGTTGGATTAGGTCCATTCTTTGTGGAGAAGCCCCAAGCTCGTCTGCCTGATTCAAGACATCTGATTATATTTTTACAGGATTTTGTAACCCAATTCTGAGTGTGAATTTACTTGTATGTGTTAAATCAAAATTCTGTAAAGGAAAGAAAGAAGTTAAGTACATCCCTCACCCACGTTTATGTTATTTTCCTCAGAGACAACAATTATTTATAAAGTAAGGCGTCCTAAAAATTAAGAAATATTTATTGAAAAGTTTTTAATTAATAAGAGATAATCATATAGATGATTATATTTGAAGCTTCATTTCATAAATATTTTTGGAGCCATCACATAAATTGGTGACACTAGTAAGGGATACCTTGCCGTGTTATGATAACCGTGCTTGAACTAATACTGGCATTATTTCAGATACAGTTAAAGAAATTATATAACAAAAATCTCAAGAAAATTTCGGCATTAGCAAATGGAAATAAGACCCAAGGAGTAATTGTGCTATGAGTCTTGATAATATATTTGATAGGCTAACCCAATATCATTACGGCTTACGATTAACTTTAGACAGATGATCACGATTTAGGTCCAGAAATGCTGGTGTAGGACGAAGTCCGATTTTTCCTGGAAATCTCAGTTTTAGTCCTTTAGGAATAAATATCGCCAACATAAATTCAGCAGGAATAATCACACAAAACACAAGCTTTCTCGGAAATGTGGGTAGGGACAACCCAGATAAACAAAAGTTAGAGAAATATAATATGGATAAATGGTTAGCTGATACAGAGAGTATGATCGCTAGTTTTAAAATAACTGATGAAGTAGCATAAGGATGTTGGTGAACGTAAACATTGGAGATGCTCACTCTACATTAAATGGTAAGGCGTTTGAAAACATTATAACTTCAATAAGTTAAAGTAAGAATTGTAGATTATTGTGGCGATCGGCCAAAGAGACGAATCGATTATTGAAGTTATATAGATTTATATCAGCTAAATATTTAGGTGACTCCAAGCTCAGTTTATATACCCAGGTTCATAATCCTTTAGGAGTAGTCAGGGAAGATATCGTGTAATTACCTACGATCACTGTAGGAGACAGAACCCAATTTGATGAGTTTAATAACAAACTGGCAGATTTATATGAGATTTTGACTTATAATGCCTACAGAACTTTACATGCAGCCTTTGGTGAAAAAGAAAGGAAAGTCTTCAAAGAAATAAAGTTAGATCCTACAAAGAAAATCACGAGAACTTTGAATAAAATTCAGGAGGAAATACAGAAAAATGAGACCAAATTGAAGTGGTAACCTTTTCGGCGATTATAAAACAGAAGAGGTATAATAATTACAGGGAAGAGAAAAATAAAGAGTTTAGCAAGAATAAGAATTACAATAGATGCTATTATAATAACTAGCCTCCTTATAAGACAAATAGAAAAAAAAATAACAAAATAAGGTGAAATTAATATGACACATATATCTAGGGGAAAATATCATGATAATGGAGGTAGACCCAAGAATATGTATGGTATGCTGGTACTAAGGCAAGAAAGATAGTAAGCCCTCTGAAAGTACTCCTCACAATACCCGTCAAACACAGACAAAGGATAATTACATTCCTACAAATAGTACAGAAGTAAGACATGGTACCAGAGAGTGACTAGAATAACAGGAAAAGAGTCTGGGAAATAGAGAAACCAATGAATGGAAGGATGTTGCAGGCAGCGGAGGTTCATCCACGTTACCAGCAACATATTTCTCCTTCCGACAGCAAGTATTACCAACAATAAATGTAAAAATAGAAGTAAAGAATGTTTTAGTTTGTTAGATTCAGGCAGTACTGTTAACATTATTGGACTCCATATATTGAACGATAATTTAAATATTCCTAATTCCGCTATCAGGGGCTGAGGATACGTTATTTAACCCTGGGTAAGTTAACAGGCCCCAAATTTGGAACCAAACGCAGGCAATTTTTCCCAGGTTTCATCCTGTTGCTTTGTCTGTGGCGTCGTTCTCGAGGTGCGCCGCATAAGACTTTGTTATGATACAACAGTGGTAGGACGCACAAGTCGGAGCTTCAGATACTCGCAGAGATGTAGCTCTTCAAATTTTTTTTGGTCTCGATTTTGGTACCACACTACTAAACTGTATTGAAATTTCAATTTTGTATACTTTTACATTTCGCTAAATATCTCAGATTGATAATAATGAAAGTTAAAGAGATTTTCACTGAACATTGGCGAATAGTGTCGCTATGCAGTGATGTTGCCAGCTTTGTGCTAGGCTGCCGGATGTTTAAGTATATAGGGGGAAAACTAAAAAAAAAAAAAAAAAAAAAATACAACTTTTCAGGTTGGCAAAATGCAGAAGAAATTCCCTTTTGAGAAAAGACTTGACGAGATTTTGGAATCTCTTAGTGATTTTAATAATATTGATTGTGCTGATGACACGTGTTTTTATCAGAAATATGGTGACGTGCCTCAGGTGGACACCATCGACCAGGGAAGTGTAAGCAATTTTTCCCAGTCAGCACTCTCGTATTCGATCCCATCTAGCACCTCTTCGGAAAGTGAGCCTCCATTTCACCCTTCTTCTCATTTTCAAAGCAAGAAGAGGATACAATTCCCTATGAAGAAGGTTACCATGCGCCGATGGTGATGACAACGGTGTAGACGACCTTGACCCCCTTCAGGAGCCCGTCAGGGAAGGTCACCATCTCCAGCAGTGTGCCATCAATCAGTGCTACTAGAGTGTTGCCACCCCACTGCCTTCAACAAGTGCCACGCCAGTGCCTTCAATGAGTGCCACCCCAGTGCCTTCGAGTGCCACGCCAGTGCCCATTTTCCCCCTATCACAAATTTGGTGTTTTTCAGCCTAGGACCTTGCAAATTGTCATGAAGGCTGCCAATCCATTCAACTTTATTATGCAGTTCGCCAAAGTTACTTATCTATAATGTAAATATTTTCTACAGATTTTATATGTATATATATATATATATATATATATATATATATATATATATATATATATATATATATATATATATATATATATATATATATATATATATATTTATATACTCTTTTTTCTAAATTTTCCAAATTGAATATAGAAAATGATTGGTTTTTAATTTACTCCTAACATAATATTGAAAAATGAATATTGTTAAATAAGAAACTGAAAGATTTGAAATATATATATTAATAAGGAAGTTATATGGTCCGAAAGTTGAGGTCTCATTTATGGTACCACATTGGTAATGGCGTACCCGCTTTGGAACTTAACCAACCCAGGGTTAAGTGTATACATGACAATCAGATTAATGATATAGGAACAACAGATTTAAACATTGTCAGAGAAGTGTGAAGTACCGTTTTTAGTCTTCCAAGAAGTAGCAATTCCCAATCGAGCTTTGATTTCCTTTGAATTGAAAAAATGCAACATTATGGAATAGTTTTCGATTGTAAGGGCAGAAAGTTAGATCTAAAGGGAAATAGTCAGAAAGTATGTTTCCAACTTGTCGATGACAAGTTGCAGGAGACTACTTCGATAGTTGAAACACGCTGTTAATCAGAAAGGGAGATGGAAATCAATGTAGAACAAGAAGATAGGGAGAAAAAAAGAAAATTTAGCATTTGCACTTAGAAAGGATGAAGAATTTACTCCTTGTGATGATAGCATAAATACTATTAAAGAAAAGGTCGACAGAGAATCTTATAGAACATATAGAGAGAAATTCCAAGAAATTTTGCTGTCAGGCAAATTGAACTCACATGTGTTAAGGCAATTGAAAGAAACAGAATCAAATGTCTAAGGAGAGATAGATTCATGTTTTTATACCGAAGTACAAACTGGGGATATAAGTCTAATCAGCACAGCAGATGATAACAAAATAAGCTTTGGATTAGCTAGAGACGTAGTACTACTACCCAACATGCTTACTAGAGAATATTTAATAATCTGCACAAACGGATTTAATGATGTGATATTAACCCCAGAAAGATTGCCAAAATATGTCCGAATGGATTATTCATTAGTTCAGATGGAGGGAATAACCTGTACGACTTATGTCATGAATTCCTCTAATAAAAGACTACATCTGTTTGCGCCAGGTTTCCCAACCCTGGGGTCGCCAAGTGCTTTTCCTGGGGTCGCCAAACTCTCAAAATATCAAAATAAAAATAAAAATTCAAAATATGGCAGAACTCGCAGTAAAGAAGAAGTATATAAAACTATTTGGGGATTTTTATTTATCGACTTTTATATATCTATCTATTCATATATTAATATAAAAAACTAAATTTTAATGGTGGTATCCCTGAGTGCAGTATGCATTTGATATGTGAATAGCATTACCGTCCACGTCCAATCAGGCAGCCACTCCCGCTGTACTGCCGCAGCGGGAAACACTGTCTACTATTTGATCGTCTTATATAGTTGATGGATTTATACCTGTATAGTGATTTCGAATGTGCTGCATAGGTTGCACTCAGTCTTTGTTTTTTTTTAAATTCTTAATTACTCACGAAAAAAAGTGGTATGCCAATAATAGAAACTGAGTACTTCTCATGCTGACGAAGTATTGCACCACAGCATGTCAGTGAGTGATAACCTATCACAGTATTCATAATTGGGGCTTCTAAAACCACATGGTAACCCCCCCCCCCATATCTAAAGAGAGAGATGGGCAAGGGAAGAGGAAGAGAAGGAGAGGGGCACTTTTCATGCCCTCTCCTCCTACATTTTCCCCTTTCCCTTCGCAACTTTTTCCTTGCTCCTCTCCCCCCTTCCCCGTCTTTCCAGGCCCCTTCTCCCCCTGCTTCTTTTTTACCCCTGCCCTCCTCTCCTCCTCCTTCTTGCCCCCCCCCCCTCCCCTCCTCTTCGATATTTCCTTGCCACTTCCCTTCCTCTCCTCATCTTTACTACTCCCCTTCCTTTTTATTTACCTCTTGTGAATTTGTATTGTTTCGATTATTATTTCATTTACAAAATAATTATGTTATTAGATGTGTTATTTTATTTGTATGTTCTTGTGAAGTTGGCACGTCTGCGGCGCTGGTCACACGGTCGAAAAGGTCGTTGGTTTGGTGGTTGTTTGGAGATTTGGAGGATTTTATGTCGCTGGTTTTTGAGGTTGTTGTTTTGGCAGTTGTTAAAAGATTTGGAGGATTTTGTCATTGGTTTTTGAGGTTGTTGTTTTGGCAGTTGTTTAGAGATTTGGAGGATTTTATAACATTGGTTTTTGAGATTGTTGTTTTGGCAGTTGTTTAGAGATTTGGAAGATTTTATGTCATTGGTTTTGGAGGTGTTGTTTTGGCAGTTGTTTAGAGATTTGGAGGATTTTATGTCACCGATTTTGAGTTTGTTGTTTTGACGTTGTTTAGAGATTTGGAAGATATTATGTCATTGGTTTTTGAGGTTGTTGTTTTGGCAGTTGTTTAGAGATTTGGAGGATTTTATGTCATTGGTTTTTGAGGTTGTTGTTTTGGCAGTTGTTTAGAGATTTGGAGGATTTTATGTCATCGGTTTCGAAGTTGTTGTTTTGGCAGTTGTTTAGAGATTTGGAGGATTTTATGTCATCGGTTTTTGAGGTTATTGTTTTGGCAGTTGTTTAGAGATTTGGAGGATTTTATGTCATTGGTTTTTGAGGTTGTTGTTTTGGCAGTTGTTTAGAGATTTGGAGGATTTTATGTCATTGGTTTTTGAGGTTGTTGTTTTGGCAGTTGTTTAGAGATTTGGAGGATTTTATGTCATCGGTTTTTGAGGTTATTGTTTTGGCAGTTGTTTAGAGATTTGGAGGATTTTATGTCATTGGTTTTGGAGGTTGTTGTTTTGGCAGTTGTTTAGAGATTTGGAGGATTTTATGTCATCGGTTTTTGAGGTTATTGTTTTGGCAGTTGTTTAGAGATTTGGAGGATTTTATGTCATTGGTTTTGGAGGTTGTTGTTTTGGCAGTTGTTTAGAGATTTGGAGGATTTTATGTCATTGGTTTTTGAGGTTGTTGTTTTGGCAGTTGTTTAGAGATTTGGAGGATTTTATGTCATCGGTTTTTGAGGTTATTGTTTTGGCAATTGTTTAGAGATTTGGAGGATTTTATGTCATTGGTTTTGGAGGTTGTTGTTTTGGCAGTTGTTTAGAGATTTGGAGGATTTTATGTCATCGGTTTTTGAGGTTATTGTTTTGGCAGTTGTTTAGAGATTTGGAGGATTTTATGTCATCGATTTTGGAGGTTGTTGTTTTGGCAGTTGTTTAGAGATTTGGAGGATTTTATGTCATTGGTTTTTGAGGTTGTTGTTTTGGCAGTTGTTTAGAGATTTGGAGGATTTTCTGTCATTGGTTTTGGAGGTTGTTGTTTTGGCAGTTGTTTAGAGATTTGGAGAATTTTATGTCATCGGTTTTAGAGGTTGTTGTTTTGGCAGTTGTTTAGAGATTTGGAGGATTTTATGTCATCGGTTTTGGAGGTTGTTGTTTTGGCAGTTGTTTAGAGATTTGGAGGATTTTATGTCATTGGTTTTGGAGTTTATTGTTTGGAAGTTGTTTAAAGATTTGGAGGATTTAAGTCGCTGGTTTTTGAGATTGTTGTTTTGGCAGTTGTTTAGAGATTTGGAGGATTTCATGTCATTGGTTTTTGAGGTTGTTGTTTTGGCAGTTGTTTAGAGATTTGGAGGATTTTATGTCATTGGTTATGGAGGTTATTGTTTTGGCAGTTGTTTAAAGATTTGGAGGATTTTAAGTCGCCGGTTTTTGAGGTTGTTGTTTTGTCAGTTGTTTAGAGATTTGGAGGATATTATGTCATTGGTTTTTGAGGTTGTTGTTTTGGCAGTTGTTTAGAGATTTGGAGGATTTTATGCCATTGGTTTTGGAGGTTATAGTTTTGGCAGTTATTTAGAGATTTGGAGGATTTTAAGTCACCGGTTTTTGAGGTTGTTATTCTGGCAGTTGTTTACAAATTTGGAGGATTTTATGTCATTGGTTTTGGAGGTTGTTGTTTTGGCAGTTGTTTAGAGATTTTAAGGATTTTATGTCATTGGTTCAGGAGGTTAATGTTTTGGCAGTTGTTTAGAGATTTTGAGGATTTTATGTTGCAGGTTTTTGAGGTTGTTGTTTTGGCAGTTGTTTACAGATTTGGAGGATTTTATGTCATTGGTTTTTGAGGTTGTTGTTTTGGCAGTTGTTTAGAGATTTTAAGGATTTTATGTCATTGGTTTTGGGGGTTATTGTTTTGGCAGTTGTTTAGAGATTTTGAGGATTTTATGTCGCTAGATTTTAAGGTTATTTTTTTGGCATGTTAAGAGAATTGTAGGATTTTATGTCATTGGTTTTTGAGGCTGTTGTTTTGGCGGTTGTTTAGAGATTTGGAAGATTGTATATGGTTGGTTTTTGAGGTTGTAGTTTTGGCGAGATTTGGAGTGCTGTATATCATTGATTTTTTCGTTTCTGCTTAGTCTTATTTACTGTGATTTACAAATATATTACATCTCTTTTCCTTGTTACTCCTTCCGTGACCCTTCCCCTCCTCTCTACGCCGCCTCCTCCTTGTTCCTTGCCCCTTCACTTTCCTTGCTACCTACCCTCTTTCTAAGACTGAACCACGATTAGAGAAACTTAGCCTCATGATCCAGGACCAAGGCTCCCAATAAAATCAGTTTACCATGTAACAGAAAACCTTTATATATAATTTTAGTTTGTTTTTGTGGAATGTGACAAAACATTATTCCAGAAGTGAGGTTTTTTTTATTAATATTAAGCCTTAGATTTTATAATGCTATAATAAAATTTAATGATGTTAACTTTGTCTTTTCCAATCTTATAGTACCCCTCTTATAGAAGGATATTCACTGTCCCTTACTTTTACAGCCAACAACTAGTAATATATAAGAATATTTATACAACTAAACTAGTGGGGTCGCGGTCATAGCTTGAGGTGCATGATTGGGGTCGCCTGAAAAAAAGGTTGGGAACCACTGTGTTAGCGGGTACCAAATTTTGTACTGGAATAGAAGTTACGCATAAGATGATTTCGTTAGAGGAGGAAGTATTCTTTAACATGTGAATCATAGATGTAGGAATAGAAAGGGCGATAGATAACACTGATTTTCCAGAGTTCAGAAATAGATTAATAGAAATATTAAAAAAAATATAAGCAGGGCAAAGCAATTACAGATGATAGGTAAGGTAGGACAGAGGTGTTGATGCAAGATAATCCTAGATGATGGCGCCAAACCTTTATTCAAACCTAATTATAGACTACCTATCAGCCAACGTTCCATAGTAGATAAAATTATAGAAGATATGAAGGAAGGGGTGGACATACCATCTAAGTCTACATATAACACTCCTATGTTGTTAATTCCAAAGAAAGATGTAAGTTACAGATTAGTGATTGATTATCGAAAGTTGAATGCGAACACAGATCCTGGTAGAATGGCTAGGCCAGTAATAAATGAGGTTCTAGCTCAATTAGGAGGAGCAAAGATCTTATCCTTAGATTTACTAAATGGATACTGGCAAGTACCATTAGACAACGAATCTAAACTATTAACTGTTTTCAGCATTCATAAAGAACACTTAAAATTTCAAGTAATGCCATTTGGACTAGAATCAGCTCCATTGACTTTTTCAGATTAATGTTACAGATCTTAGGAGTCATCAAGAATGTGTCAGTCTATTTTGATGATTTCATTATATTTAGCAAGAATATGGAGAGTCATTTCAGAACATTAGAAATCGTTTTAGAACGATTAAGAGTAGCAGGATTAAAGACAAAGATTAAGGAATGTCAGTTCTTGAGAAAATCTTTAGAATATTTAGGACATGTGATCAATGCTGATGGATTGCTCATGCAAGAAAGGAAAACAGAGGCTATTGTAGAATATCATTCTCAACAAAACTTGAAAGGTACAAGAAGATTTTTAAGGATGATAGGGTACTATAGACCATTTATCCAAAATTTTGTTACCTAAGCCATTAACAGAATCAAGAAAGAAGAATGTAGAGTTTTAATGGAAAACAGAACAAGAGTAGGTTTTTTAAGCGTTGAAGGAGAAATTAATCAGTGATCCTATCTTAGCATATCCTGACTTTAGTGCAGAGTTTCATTCAGCATGTGGTGCTTTAAATACATGAATAGGAGAAGTTTTGTTGCAGAAAGCAAAAACCATAATGAGGATAGTGCATTATGCAAGTAGGGTCTTAAATATGGAGTAACAAAATTACAATACTACAGAAAAGGAATGTTTAACTATTTATTGGGCTTTGAGAAACCTTAAGCACATTTTATTGGGACACAAGATTAATGTATTTACCGATCATAAACCCATCTGTGATCTTTTTAAGAAAAAGAACCTTCACCAATAACCTAAAGTTTAATTGTTGGTTTATTAGTGTATTAAAGTTTGGTCCAGAATTTATATACAATCCAGGTAGGTTTAATACTTTAGCATAAGGATTATCTAGATCACAGGAGGATAGTGAAAGAATTATCATGACTAACACCTTTTGTTTCAATGAACCATAAGTAGATATTATTTTGCCTAAATGCCATGAAGATGCTAGAAAGTCAGTAAATGAATGTCCTAGTTGTAGTAAGCATAAAGGTCATGTAAATATCTGAGCACTTTTAGAAAAATATCCTAGTAATTACCTTTTGAGGTAGTTGACATGGACCATATGGTACCCTTTCCAAAAACTTTGCGAGGAAATAAGTATGTGTTAGTTTTTATAGATAATTTGACTCGGTACTTAGAAATTGTTCCAGTTAGAGATATAACTGCTGTCTCAGTGGCAAAAGCCTTAAAGACCAGAATCATTAATAGGCATTCGTGTCCGGAAGTACTTTTGTCGGACATTGCACCCAAATATACTAGTGAATTTTTTGAGATTAAGAAATGTGAGATAACCCCTTATAAGCCGAGTTAAAAAGATACAGTAGAAAGGGCAAATAAGAAGATACTGGAAGTACTGTGAACCATTATTAGTCCAACTACAGAAGATTGGGATATAGCTCTAGAGGATGTTCATTTTACTTTGAATAACACGGTGAACGAAATGGTATAAGAAACCCCACACTTTTTGCTTTATGGTTATCAGAAAAGACTGCCAAACTCGTTGTTAGATGACGCAAAAAGTCCTAGGCACACTTATGATTACAAGGACTATGTAGCTTGGAACTTGCCAATAACATTTCAAATTATAAGACAGACCAGACAGTCTCTAGAAAAAGGGTAAAAGGTTAATAAGAAGTACTATGACACAACTAGTTCAAATACAGACCTGAGTTATGCTCACAAGTATATATAAAGGTTCATGTAAAGGAAGGACTAAATTAAAGGGTGTCTTCAAAATTTCAAGGTCTTTATTGAGTGATAGAATGGGAAAGGAATGATAAATTTAAGCTAGTACATGAGCACAGTTTATATGTAAAATATTCACATTGGAATCATCTAAAGAATGTAAAAACTAATCCATGGTCTTCTCAAACTCTAGAGGAAGTGGTTGAAAAACTTCATTCCGATACTGATCTAAGTTGCAGGTATCATTTGCGTAACAGACATTAAAAGTGGGGCCTTGATACAAACACATGGAAAAGGTGAACTGTTAACAGATTTTGCTGTAGTCTAGGTAAATGTAAACTCAATATTAAAAGGGAGAGAACAACTGAAACAATTAAATGAAGAAACACAAAAATACAAACTCAACCATTGTGATTCCACCTTTGTAGAATTAATGAGAAACTTACAAGGAAAAATTAAAGAAATTGTCAGGCCTCAAAGAAACCAAAAATCCTTAATACCTTTTGTAGGTGGTGCTTTTAGTGCTTTGTTTGGAGTGGCCACAGAAGAGGATGTTCAAGGTTTAACTGGCCGTTTGGAACATATATATAAAAACTGCACTAAACAAAAAGGTAATCTTATAAATACCTTAATAGATAATAACAACAATTATGTAAAAAACATAAAAAATGGTATAATTTATTTACCAAGTTAATGTAAATATTTCCAACAACATAGATGATTTAGATAAGTATTTCAGATAATTCATGAAGTGGAATCGAGATCAGTGCCCATTAGGAGTCAATGAATGGGTTATTGAGCGCACAAAAAGGAATTCTTAGCCCTGCTATCATTTCCCAAAAAACTTTGAAAGAAGTCATAGATTGGTGTATAATAAATAGCTATTCCAAGCCTTTAGTAGAAGAAATATATTGGCATTATACTATATCAACAGCAGAAATAATTAAAGGACATTTGTTGGTTTTAATTCTATTTAAAGGAGTTCAATAATTCTATTTATTCACAATTTATCCTTTTCTATATAAAATAGACAATGCAACTGTGATTTGAAACCATCCAAAGGTTGATTTAGCATTAGACAGAAACAAGTTATTAGTGATTATTTTGGAAGAAGGTGAACTAGAAACATGTGTTTTGATAAGTGAAGGTCAATCAATGTGTAATTTTGTGCAACTTAAGCAACCCATAGGCAATTTCCCATGTATACAAGGAATTTTCTTTGATAACTATGAACTAATGAAACCTTGTAGATATGAACTTTTCAGTTTGCCCCTCAGGGCATTACATTTGGATCATGTGATTTTTGTTCATGTCCAACA
>NC_090731.1:99397367-99404867 GCF_036898095.1 Palaemon carinicauda | reverse complement strand
GGGAGAGATACTCAGTGTTCAGGTGTCTCTACTAGCCACAACCCTCACAGTCCATAATGTCTACAAATCTCCAACCAAAAGCATCAATGAAGAGGAGCTCTTTGCCGCTCCCTCTGAGGATGTCACAATCATTGCAGGCGATTTTAATGCCCACCACCCATTTTTTAACATCAACAACAAACCCGAAAGGCAGACACTTGCACGCCCAACAGCAAGAATATCTGGACGTGACATTGCTTAAAAATGTGTCAGAAGCAACCCATCTATGGTCATTTAGACCTCACCTTCCTGTCAAGCGAAAGGGTGCTAAATGGTGACTGCATCCTGTGTCAACAAGTGCTCACTTTGCCATAGAAATTGACATCGAACTAGAGAAATGCCATTTTCCTGCTCCGTTCCCGAAAAGGTGCAACCCAGATCTTGAAAGATGGCCAAGATTCGAGAAATCTAAGACAGAATGGGCTCCTGAATATATCAAGAACCCTCACATCTCCATCCTATCACTTCACTTCAACAAACAGAAAAATTATTCAGGAACAAAGCATGCAGATGACTGTTACTACAACAGCCGCATCAAGGAAATAAATACAAGAGTTAACCGAACCAGAGAGCTCTCAAGAAGACACAGAACCGATGAACTCCATGACCTACTTGTTGAAATCACCAAGCATTCCTTACAGGTAACACTGGAAGTGAAAATAGACAAATGCTATTCATGGTGTCACAAAATCAAGAACGACACATCTATAGCAAATATATAGGGTGGGTTCAACAAGATCTCTGGGAAATACAGCACACCAACAGTCACACAACCAAACCCATTAACAGAAGCAAATAGAATTGCAAAAAACTTTGCTGACTGAGCCAAAAGCGCAAATCTTCCTCTGCAAACTCTAAAAAGGAAGAGAACAGAGCTCCCAGTCAGGAAAAACATTATAGAAGCCGCCTGCAACATGAGAGACGACACTAACAACCTCTACACCATCGAAGAATTATACATGTCTTTTGCAAAAGGAAGAAAGGACACTGCCCCTGGAGTAGATCTAATCACATACAGTATTCTAAGGGAAGCCCCGCGAAGTTGGTTTACTTGCACTTAATCAACAGAACACACATTGAAAGACTGGCCAATAACATGGAATCAACAAGACATGAAACCCATCCCAAAAACCAAAGAACCAGACACCTACCGACCCATACCTTTAATTAGCTGCACTGGGAAAGTAGCTGAACGAATGGTACTCAACAGATTCTAATTGAAAATAGGCCCGTTACATCCTCGCCTTTATGCCTACAGAAAAGTCATAGGCACTCAAGAATGTATAACAAATGTTCTCACAACAGTCAACGACAAAAACCCTCAGTCTTCTTTCTCGACCTTGCGAAAGTCTTTGAGCTAGCCAGCTCCCCAGCTATCCTGTTCACACTTGTAGAAAAAAAGAGTGAAACGATATCTACTGGCCTGGACTCGGAACTACACACAGAATCGAGAAGCCAGAGTCACCTTTCAAGGAAAAGTCTCCAAATTCCTCCCCCCCCCCACCCAAATGCAACTGTTGGGTATGGTATTGGTTATCCAAAGTATTATGGTCCCTTCATACATACCTGGAATAATATCCATTCATTAGTGTTGTTATACATCTCATCCTATGTCGTCGATTCTTCTTGTTGGGTTTATTGATACGTTGGTATTCTTAAAATACATTTATTCTGCTCTTGGCTTACATTGTCCCTCAGCTCTCAATCTTGTCTCGACAATTTGTGACTATCTAATGAGAATATGTAAACAAAACTCGTACACACATACAAAAAAAAGTGAGCATCACTCTCAAAAAGATAGAATCCTACTGCAATACAAAAGAAAGGAGATTCACAACCTAATT
Source organism: Palaemon carinicauda (assembly GCF_036898095.1). Taxonomy (NCBI): domain Eukaryota; kingdom Metazoa; phylum Arthropoda; class Malacostraca; order Decapoda; family Palaemonidae; genus Palaemon; species Palaemon carinicauda. The sequence goes on along the minus strand of NC_090731.1, from coordinate 99,402,984 downwards.
TTAGGACAATTAATGAAGGATTAAATCCTTCATAACATACGCTACTACACGTATGAACTGTGCCGAAATACGTTCTAACAATGTAATACTGTGCAACACTATTAATACCCATAGCACATATAGCATTACAGTACGAAATACATAATAGTCTCCTCCCCTTTAACTTGACATTGTACATAACTACAAATCTAATCTCTCAGGGGGTTCACTATATTCATCCCATAGGTAAGTAATCTAACCTCATCCTGTACTGGCACATGAATAGATTCTGAAACAACATCTGATGTTTGAGCATGTTTGTTAATATTTGATTTAACTACTTCTGAAAATTTCTCATCTTTAACATTCTCATGACCTACAACATTTTTATTTAACAGCTGCAATTGATGAATATGACGTTTTACAATATTTCCACCAACTTGTACTTCATAATGTAAATTTCCTATCTCTTTTAAAATTTCTCCTGGTACCCACTTTTCTGGAGTATTACATGATCTTGCCATGGCTTTCAAACAAGGAGAATAATGTCTTACTTTTGGGAGACTTTCTAATTGCCTATACCCCTTTTCTTCTAAATCACTTTGCGGACTTGGATACAACAAACCTAACTTACACCTAATCCACCTCCCCATCAAGAAATTTGATGATTTCACAGCTGTTGTGCTGTGTCGTGTTGTTCTATAGGACAATAAAAACTTTGCAGCATTAAAGAATGTTATTTGAATTTGCCTTTCTGCATTTCATGTTATGCTTAATTGTTTGAACAAACCTTTCAGCCTCTTTATTCGTGGAAAGGTGATAAAAATGTATGTTTGATACCATTTACTTCACAAAAATCTTTAAATTCCCGTGAGGTAAACTGTGGACCATTATCAGTTACAATTCTGGAATTCCATGTGTAGAAAAAAAAATCATTAATTCTTGAATTGTGGCGTAAGATGTTGTTGTCTTCATTGAAATTACTTCTGGCCACTTACTGTAAGCATCTGCATCTATCAAAAACAGATAACCAAAGAAAGGACCAGAAAAATCTATGTGCATCCTTTGCCATGGATACCTGGGTAATTCCCAAAGGTGCATTCTAGCAAATTGATGGTTGTTCTGTTGCGTAGCACAATTCATACAATTTCTTACGAATAATTCAATATCCCTATCTACACCTGGTGACCAGACAAAAGTTCTTGCAATAGACTTTGATCTGACAATTCCTTGGTGATCAACATGTATTTTAGACAAATGAACTAGGAATAACTACTCATGATCCTTTCATTATACAACCTTCTTCTGTACTCAATTCATTCTATATATCTTTATAGACTTTACAGTTTACCTCATGTCCACATATGTCTCTACCTGTCATTAAACTCTCTAAAACCTTACTAAGTATTGGGTCTTTCTTGGTATTATGTGCAATATCCTTCGCTGTAATGGGTACATCATATCCTGAAACTAGTAATGTACTGTCATCATAATCTCCTGGTGCTTTGTCTACTGGAAATCTAGATAAAGCATCTGCATTAATCATCTTTGACGAAGGACGATATTCTATATCATAATGATATGTGGTGAACGCAATTGCCCAACATTGTATTCTTGCAGCTACCAACGTAGGTAAACTTGCTTTTGGACCCAATATTGCTAAAATAGGTTTATGATCTGTAACAAGTGTGAACCTTTCCTTTCCATAAATATACATATGAAATTTCTTAATTCCATACACTAATGCTAAACATTCTTTTTCTATTTGAGAGTGATTCCTTTCTGCCTTGGTCAAAACTCTAGAAGCAAAAAAAATTGGGTTTTCTGTTCCATCCGGCTTTACATGAGATAATATTGTGCCTAAACCTATGTTCGATGCATCACAAACTTATTTATCTGGTAAATTCATTTGATAATGTACTACAAAAGTAGGGGAAGTTATTTCCTGCTTGATTCTTTCCAAAGATTCTTGACAATCTTTTGTCCAATTCCACTCTACACCCTTATTCAGCCACTTATGCAATGGATTTGCGATTGTAGATACATTCTGCATGAAATTTCCATAAAATATTAGTAAGCCTGAAAATGGTTGTAATTCCTTAACGTTTTCTGGTACCTTAGTTGATATCACTGCATTAATTTTCTTCTTAGTCTTGTGAATACCTTTGCCATTGATTACAAAACCTAAGTGTTCCACTGAATCAACTGCTAAAATACATTTGCTCCTATCTACTCTAATTATATGTTCATTTAACTTCTTCAGATCTACCCGTAATCTTTCTCTATGTTCTCTTTTATCTTTACTAGAGACTAAAATATCATCTGTGAAAATAAATACTCCTTGCATTCCTGAAAAAATCTTATCCATAGTTTGTTGCCATATAGCTGGATTGCTTGCTACTCCTTAAGACAATCTCTTTGGCCTATATAAACCTAAGGATGTATTTACTGTACATAATTCTTGTGAATTTTCATCCATGGGAAGTTGTTGAAATGCTTGTCTTAGATCGAACTTACAAAATACATAATATCCTGACATAGTTGCAAACATGGCCTTTGGATTTGGTAAAAGATGTTGAGCTACCTGAAACTATGGGTTCAACGTTACCTTGTAATCTCCACATAACCTAACCTGACTGTTTTCCTTTACAAGAGAAATTAATGGTGTAGCCTAATTTGGGTATGCAATTTTTTATCAATAACCTTCACTTTCTAACCTTTTGATTTCTGTATCAACTGGACTTTTCAATGCATTTGGTACTGGTCTTGGAGCAAAATTCTAGGAGTACTATCTGTTTTCAAAACTACAATTCCCATTGCGTTCTTTACTCTACCAACTTTATCTTCAAATGCGTCTTGAAACTCTGATAAAATATTATCCACAAACACATCATTCTTTTGTTCATCTTGTGTATCTGTAACCTTCAAAATACTAGGCTAATCAAACTTTATATAATGTAACCAGTCCAAACCTAGTAAAGTTTGTCCCTTACCTTTCACTACTGTTAATGGTATTCTGTCTAACTTCGGATCTTTATACTGTACTTCTACGTTCGAAGCGCATATTACCTGAATATGAAAACCATTATAACCTTTCAAAACTCTATTGGTGCCTTCTAATAACAAATTAAGTATGGTTTTAACTGTTTTCTCAGACATAATTGATACATCAGCTACTGTATCAACTTGCTTTACAAATGGTTTACCATTTATGACCACTTCTCACTTCTACCAATATGTATTTCTTTGCACCCTTGTTGACGGAATTAATGCGAAACGCAAAATAAATTTCTGACCTAACCTGATTATCATGAACATTTTCCGCATTATTCCCTTGGCCTATAATATCAACTGCTGCATTTTTTTTTTCGTACTGTTTAGGAAATCTACGAACATTTGAAAAATGTCTCGTCTTTCTACAATTCTGGCATGTTTGTCCTGTAGCAGAGCATTTCCTTGCTTCGTATGCAAGATGATCAGTTTTACCACACCTATAGCATTTGGGTTTTTCCTGTTGCTTTTGCATATAGGTCTGATTCTAATATTTGTGAGCATTGGAATTTGGCAATTTCCTATGACTAAGCTTTGTCGCATTCTTTCTCTGATTCTCATTGTCTTTCAACTTTGAGCCTTCCTTGGTAATTTTAGAATTTTCCATTCTAATGCTTGTAGAATTACCTATTATATTACTTTTCTATTTGAAGTTTCTAGAGCTCTGCCTATAATCAATACCCTCCCTAGTGTTAAATCTTTATCTTGCAATAATTTTTTTCTTAGCTCTTATGATGTGCAATGAGCAATAACTTGATCTATGATAACATTTTCTAACTCTTGAAATTCACATGAAACAGCTAAATTCTTAAGTCTAGTCACAAATGCATCTAAACTTTCATGGTCTTTCTGATATGCCTGTGCTGAAAATTGATACCTTTCAAAAATTTATTGACTTGAGGGGCAAAATATGTTGTAAGAGCCTTAATTGCAGCTTCACTAGCGTCATCGGTAGGTTGTAACGTCTTAAACACTTCCCGAACCTCTCTACCAGCTATGTGCAGTAATAACGCCTTCTTTTGCGCATCTTCCATTGTACCTGAAGTTTCAATGTAAATTTTGAATTATTCACACCACTGTTGCCATCGTGTTGAAACAGAATTGGGTTCAGCAACAATGCTAAACTTCTCTGGATGCTCGATGTCGAGGGGCTTTTTTACTTCTTACCTGAATTAGGTTGGGCAAATGAAATCTACAAAATTAATTAGTTATACTGTAAAAACTTAATTCTAACCTAATTTCTATGTTAATTGCACCTCTTTTGTGTTTATGCAACCAACTAAAGGAAGTCTACACTTTATGTTTCATGTAAACTATTTGATTACTATCCTAGTCTTCTGAAATTTTACCACCTAATGCCTACTGATAACAAATTTCAATCATACTTTATTTCATACTATCAATAGAATATATATGTAGAATGTTTGCTTTGAATGTAGAGAAGCTTTATAGTGTTCCTCTGGTTTACTGTATACCTGCTGATGTTTCATGGGGGCTACTTCTAGTTGTCTCTTCTGCTGTTGCGTTTCTCTACATGGGTTCCATTTCACACCAGTCGCCAAGGTTGGGTATAGTATTGGTTATCCAAAGTAATATGGCACCTTCCTACATACCTAGAATAGTATCCATTCATTAGTATTATTATACATCCCATCCTGGTCGCCAATGTTGGGTATGGTATTTATTATCCAAAGTAATATGGCACCTTCATACATACGTGGAACAGTATCTATTCATTAGTGTTGTTATACATCTCATCCTATGTCGTTGATTCTTCTAGTTGGGTTACAATGATACGCAGGTATTCTTAAAATACATTTATTCTGCTCTTGGCTTACATTGCTCCTCAGCTCTTAATCGTGTCTCGAAAACTTGTGACTCTCGAGTGAGAATATGTAAACAAAACGTGTACAGATACATACATAAAGCAAAAGTGAGCTTCGCTCTCAAAAAGAGTGAATCCTATTGCAATACAAAAGTAAGTAGAATCACATCCTGACGTTAGGACAATTAATGAATGATTAAATCCTTCATAACATACGCTACTACACTTATGAACTGTGCCAAAACACGTTCTAACAATGCAATACTGTGCAACATTATTCTTAATACCCGTAGTGCATATAGTATTACAATACAAAATACATAAGAGGAACGCCACAGGGGGTCATACTACGCCCTTACCATTTCAACCTACTTATGGAGAAAGTAGTCCCTCTAGACCTCCCAAATGGAGTGGATATCTTCATATACAGGGATGACATATGTATCATGTGCTTACATAAAGTACACTCAAAAGAAACCACCCAAAAGGCACAGGACATTGTCCAGGCTGAAGGAAAAGAAATTAGCCCAAAGATCAACACCAACAAGTACAAAGCCATGGCCATCAAATACCCGCAAATACCGTAAGAATTTCACTCATAAGGGCGAACCCATAGAATGGGTGAATCAATTCAAATATCTAAGATTAATCATCAGCAAAATGCTATCACCTGCCAACGAAGTAACCCACCTCAGAGAGAACAGAAAAATTTGTCTCTTAGCCATGAAACGAATGACCTCCCTCAAACAAGGAATATCAAAC
>NC_090731.1:99379867-99392367 GCF_036898095.1 Palaemon carinicauda | reverse complement strand
GCATGTTGAGAGAGCTAGATTGCATCTTGCTTGTGAGAGTTATTCAGTACCATAAGAGCGATCTGTAGACAAGGTACTCACCTGAGAGTATCTTCTGTATTCATGAACCTTTTTGTAATAAAGTGAAAAAAAACCATGTTCCGATGTCTCATTATTTGTTGAAATGGGACATGTTAGTGTTTGGTGTACAAATATGTCTTTTTGTATATGCTGTGAGCGGGGTTGTTCTTTTAGTTTGTAAAATAAAAGTTAAAGATCCCTAGATACGTAAGAACTTACATAGCAGATGCGGGTACCGCAGGAGATGAAAACGAGGGAACAGTAGGTTATAGCGATGCTCATGAAGAATATAGACAAGAACTTCGAACACGGGAATTAGGAAAAAAGTTAGATAACCTAGCAGAGTTTATGAACAGAGTCTTAGTTGATCGAGAAGAGGAGCGGTGCGCAACCACAGCATATCCGACGGACATAAACGAAGTTCAAACACACGCAAGTAAAAGTACACATGCACACCCGAGTGAAGATAACATCGTAGTTCAGAAACTACCAGAACTTCAAGCAAGTGTTAGGCGTTTTGATGATCAACGACCTAACGAAGGGTTTCAATCGATTGAAGTGTTTATGAGATGTTTTGAAATAGCTAAATGTGAGTTGTCTGAAAGAGAAAAAGCTATTCACAGCTATTGCTGAAAGATGCTTTGGCAATGGAGGTAATATGTTGGCCACAAGACTGTTCAAGAAGTTATACTGAAATAAAATAATGTTTAATTGAGAAATATGCCTTACCTGATGCAAAAAAGGGGGACAAAAAAAGAGTTATAAACCCAGAATTTGGAAAGGTGAATCCGTTCTTAGTTTTGCAAGTCAAATTTTTTGGGATTGTGATTCATTTGCTACCCGGAGTGCCAATCTTCTAGAACGTGATAAAAAGCAATTGCCCATAAACATATTCGCAGATTAGTAAACCGTATTTATGTGGTTATTTGTTCGATGACAATCACTCATTAGCAGACGTAGTGATTGCGATAGAAAACATTCTAGACAGTTTCCCAGAAGAAAAATGACTGAGAATAACTGCCACGATTCCGAGAAGGGGACAGTTATGAGAGGCACTCACCAAGCCCCGAAGCAGGAGAGGGGAGAATGTAGTCAGCAGGTGAGAAGAGTCTTCAGATATTGGCAGTGTGGGGGAGAGGGTTACCGATGAGTGGAGTGCCCCACCCAAGGATCTAAATGTTGTTAAACTTGTCAGGCCTACGGTCATCTATCTCAAGAGTGCTCAGCAAAAAATGTCGAGGGTGGATGGGCTGTGGCACACGCACACCAGTCCCCACCCAACATTCGAGAAAAAGAAAACAGAGGAAGTGGGAGACGAGGGAGATCAATGCCCCCCCCCCCCCCCCATGACATCAGAAGCAGCAGCCCAGGCAGTGGTGAGAATGACGACGATTACTTGCTAGAGCAGGCACTGGGACCTCCATAGTTACCCACGACCTCACCCACGTAGCACTAAGGAGCTGCGGCATTGCAAGCGAGGTCGTCGACCCGTGCCCCATATATCTTAATGGGCGGTTAGGAATGTTAGCAGTTAGGATTGACCTACCAGATAGATACATTCCAGCGCTGATCGACACAGGAGCCAGCGTTTCAGTGATTGTAAAACGATTCTCCTCAAACCCACTACAGTCAGCGACATCCATCATCCTCAACACGCCAGGAGGAAATAAACTACCTGTAAGCCATACAACGATTGCCAATTTTAAGGTGAGATCTGTGAAGTTTACACAGGATTTATTTGTCTTGCCAACCTTATGAATTCCAGTGGTTTTATCTGTAGTAATCAAATATGCATTTGTGGGGAAAAAGATACAATAACAGTAAAACCAGAAGGGCACATTTTGCCGATAGAAAGTCATGAAAGAGCAAGCACTTGTGCGGCCACGGAGAGACGATTAAGTAAGGTAACAGAGTACTTGAAAGAGGAGAAGTGTTGTCTCCCCAGACACTTACGAGCATATTAGTGATCCCGTGTCAGCCTCGTCGACCCGTGCCCCATATATCCTAATGGGCGGTTAGGAATGTTAGCAGTTAGGATTGACCTACCAGATAAATACATTCCAGCGCTGATCGACACAGGAGCCAGCGTTTCAGTGATTGTAAAACGATTCTCCTCAAACCCACTACAGTCAGCGACATCCATCATCCTCAACACGCCAGGAGGAAATAAACTACCTGTAAGCCATACAGCGATTGCCAATTTCAAGGTGAGATCTGTGAAGTTTACACAGGATTTATTTGTCTTGCCAACCTTATGAATTCCAGTGGTTTTATCTGTAGTAATCAAATATGCATTTGTGGGGGAAAAGATACAATAACAGTAAAACCAGAAGGGCACATTTTGCCGATAGAAAGTCATGAAAGAGCAAGCACTTGTGCGGCCACGGAGAGACGATTAAGTAAGGTAACAGAGTACTTGAAAGAGGAGAAGTGTTGTCTCCCCAGACACTTACGAGCATATTAGTGATCCCGTGTCAGCCTCGTCGACCCGTGCCCCATATATCCTAATGGGCGGTTAGGAATGTTAGCAGTTAGGATTGACCTACCAGATAAATACATTCCAGCGCTGATCGACACAGGAGCCAGCGTTTCAGTGATTGTAAAATGATTCTCCTCAAACCCACTACAGTCAGCGACATCCATCATCCTCAACACGCCAGGAGGAAATAAACTACCCGTAAGCCATACAACGATTGCCAATTTTAAGGTGAGATCTGTGAAATTTACACAGGATTTATTTGTCTTGCCAACCTTATGAATTCCAGTGGTTTTATCTGTAGTAATCAAATATGCATTTGTGGGGAAAAAGATGCAATAACAGTAAAACCAGAGGGGCACATTTTGCCGATAGAAAGTCATGAAAGAGCAAGCACTTGTGCGGCCACGGAGAGACGATTAAGTAAGGTAACAGAGTACTTGAAAGAGGAGAAGTGTTGTCTCCCCAGACACTTACGAGCATATTAGTGATCCTGTGTCAGCCTCTTTCGGAAGGAACCAAGGTCGTTGTTAAACCGCATGACAATTGGGTACACATAGTCTTAGAGAACTTATCAGAAATAAAAGAAAACAGTCTGATATAACGATAGTTAATATGTCAAATAAAAGAGTTGTGTTAGGAGGTGATTCTGTGTGTGAATTAGAGTTGAGTGAAATTGCTAATAATTGGATCTTGGTAGCTAAAACTCCAGCCCGCACAGACGAGCACACTCAGAACTTGATTATACAAGCTTGAAAGCTATGTCAGTCAGAATATCAACCTGTAGTTAGTGACCTTGTTAATAATTATTTCGATGTAATTGCAATTTGCGACGAGCCACCTAGGAGGATTGATCGATTTCCATTTAGCATTGAAACTGAGTAGGGAGAGCCTATCAGGTCAAGGTCTCATAAGGTACCCATTCATTTCCAAGGAGAGATGGAAAGGGAAATTAGTAAATTAAGGGAACAAGGGATAATCGAGAAGAGCGAATCCCCGTGGGCTTCTCCTATTGTAGCTTTTAGGAAAAAGGATAGCTCGGTGACATTGTGTGTTTATTATAGGAAGTTGAATGTAGTCACTAAGGATAATGGATTTCCATTGCCCTCAATCGAAGAGTTACTTGTGAAGGTATGTAATAGTAAATATTTTACAACTATTCATTTAAAGTCTGGATACTATCAAATACCAATTCAGGAAGACAGAAAATTATAAACAGCATTTATAGCTAATGATCAACTTTTTCAGTTAAATTTTCTTCCTTCCAGTGTTAAAAATGCTCCAAGTCATTTCTCTAGAGTAATGATGGCGGTTTTTTCTCTCTTAACTGGCCATAACATTCTTGTTTATTTAGATGATATCATAATTACAGGGAAAACGGCCGAAGAACAAAATAATAATATTCGTAAAGTTTTAGAAGAATTGCGACGTAATGGTATGAAAATAAATTTGTCAAAGTGCAAATTTATCTGTAAACAGGTAAAATTTTTAGGTCACATAATAACCCCAGAAGGTATCCAGCCCTGCCCCAGTAAAGTAGCAGCTATTAGATATATCCCCAGGCCACATATCCCTCTGGAAGCAGCTGGGTTCCACGGGCTCCTTGGGTATTACTGTAAATTCATAAGAGGTTTCGGAGAGATAGCCAGACCCTTAGATGCTTTAATGAAACAAAAATTAAAAAAGTGGGAGTGGAATTAAAGGGCCTTCAACCATTTGAAAGGTGCCATAACTAGCAATGACATACTTGCATATCCTAGATTTGATCGCCCGTTTCTAGTGACAACAGATGCGTGTAGCTTAGCTATTAGTGGCGTAGTTTCTCAACGAAATGATAAAGGTAGAGAGCGGGCCATTTGTTTTGCTTCCATGGCACTAAAGGGAGCAGAAAAGAATTAGAATACATTCGATTGAGAGGCTTATGCTATTCTTTGGGTTGTGGAGAGGCATCGATTCTTTTTATTAGGTCAGTCGATTGAGTTGCAAAGTGATCATTGCCCCTTACATGACTTATTTTATAAAAGAGATTCGACATCTAGACAAGCAAGATGGCTTGAAAGATTTTTATATTTTTTTATAAAGGGTTTTCAACAATAGAAGGTAAAGCTAACAAGGTAGCTTATGCCCTCTCTAGAGGTGCAGTAATAGGAGTAACCACTAGGACACAGAAGAGGAGCGAAGAACAAATCCAAAATATTGAAGACCCAATTATTATAGAGGAAATATGTAAATTCACGCTAGGAGCAATCAGACAGTGGGATCAGCAAGTGAGAGAGAGAGAGAGAGAGAGAGAGAGAGAGAGAGAGAGAGAGAGAGAGAGAGAGATGTGAACTGTGAAAGTGAATATACTGTATGTGGGTGGGCGAGGACATGACCAGGGGTGTCCAGAATGAATGCCCTGATTATGGGGGTGTGATTGATTAGGGAGGTTGGGACAGAAAACAAGTCCAAGAGGGACATAAAAAAGAGTAATGGATTGAAAGAGTACAAGCAGTGATTAAAGGGGAATCGGAGAGTTATCCATCATCTCTTAATATGCCTCACTAGAATTTTTTTGTGGAGATTGATATCTTATATTGTGTTTACGAGAAGAGGGAAGGGGAATTTTGTGCAAGGGTATTTCTTCCCCCCGCATTTAGGGATCGATAGAGCATTAAGGAGAGCACTTGAATCCTTCTTTTGATTACAAATGAAAAAATCTATAGAAAATTATATAAGATGTTGTCATGCTTGTAACTGTTTCAAAAAACATAAAAACAATGTACCGAAAGCCAGAAAGTGGCCTGTGATTCCAATTAAATTCTATAGGGTGCATTTTGATGTGGTAGGGCCATTTCCTACTGGTTTAACACAACATAAGTGTATTTGTGGATGCATTTACTCGGTACACTCATAATTCCGCAGTGTTGGATAAATCAGAAAATTCCTTAGCCCAGGTGCTGTGCTCTTTCATTACCAGGTTTGGTTGCCCGAAAATTTTGATAAGTGATAATGGCCTCCAGTTTATAAATAATATGGTGAAATCGGTCACGAACTTGATGAAAATTGAACACTTTTCAGTGATGCATATAGGCCTTCAGCAAATGGTTTAGTGGAATCGCATAATAGGGAAGTAGTGCAAATTTTATGTTACTTAGTGGCTGATGACCCCCTTCATTGGCACGCCATGCATCCTACAGCTGAGCTAGCTTTGGACATTGCATATAATGCTTCGCTCAGGGACACACCTTTCTTTTTAGTGTCCTAATGAATTCTCAATAGTTGCCAAAATATTCAACTTAGCAATACCGTGTCTATTTACTAAATCTCTATGGGAGAGTAATGAACAGCACTGAAAAGTTTTTGAAAAGAGCTTATGAAAAACACAGCTCAAAGTATGATGGTCGGTTCAGAACCGCACCGGTAAAAGTATTTGTAGGCGATCATGTGTATTTGAAACGATCACAACCTAGGAAACACAAACTAGAGACTGCATATTTGGGTCCGTACTGAATAATGTTGGTTAAATCTAACACAATAAATATACAAAGCGTTATTAATGGTGCAGTGTCTGAACATCATCAGGCACACATAATTATGGTGCCTGAAGAGGTCGTTTTCAAAAGTGTTAATCAGAGTTTACCTCCTTACCCCTGCATACGTGACAATCCTCGAGTTGACGAGTAGAATTTTTTATTATTCGCTGTTGATGTTGTTTGAACACACCACATTTCTTCTTTTCGTGTGATTTAAATAAACTTGATAATAACAATGTGTTCTTATGTTGGTGCTTAATGTATAAGTATTGTGGTAGTTTTTGTGAGTGTAGCAATACGTATGACATACTGTTGAGTGAACCTAAAAACAATCAAAGATATTGCTTACCCTTTCTTTGGAGAACAAGTTTAAAATCGTATTTTCATGGATAATTGTGTTTGAATTTTTGTGCTATTTTTACTTGGCATGGCTTGTATATAAACTTTTGATCCTTCAAAATAAAGTTTGTTGCATTCCACTCGCATCTCAGATATAACCTAACTGCTAGTTCACATAATTGGTGACCACTGGAATGACCAGGTCCCACCTGCCGTCTCCCTTTACTGCTGTATCTCACTGTTTGATGATGCCGCCTTCTGACACTGACTCTCCTATCACTGCCACATCCATGAAAATGCAGCCCTTCGGCAGTACAGAGACATTCAACTGGTTTCAGCATGTCAAGGTCGAGTTTCGCATCAAGGGCGGTGACTCAGTCAAGCACCAAAGAAGACTATATTCTCGAAGTGATTCCCAATGACACTTTCCCGGAAATCTCCAATTGACTTTGCAAGCAAAGTGATACCCCAATAATGTGTGAAACTTTCAAAATATTCCTCCTGAAGCAGTATTTTCCATTGCCAGCCACCCTCATAGCCAATCCTTTTGAAGTGTCTCAACAACCATTAAGGAACAAATAGGCTTCACATGCCCTTAGGGATTTAATGTACAGTATCAATCGTCTGCCCCCTGCAGCATAGGGCTCTCGTTAGCTGATCCTTCTTTGTGTCCTTTGGGTACAACGCTTACCCAAACCTGTGCGGTCTGCCATACCATATGCTGATATCTAGCCCCTGAAGGACATGATAACCAAAGTTGACACCCTGAGGGACAGACACTTCACCACCTTTAAGACTTCCATCAAAGCCGCCACTCCTGACAAAGAGTAAAACTATTTAATATCACCGAAGACGCTGTGTCCTGTCAGACACAAGATGGCCACAGCGTGATGAGGCAGAGTGTCCCTACAGCTGCCCATCAACCGTCACTCCCTCATGCCTAAACCAACTACCTCTAAAGCCCCTTAAGGACGCCCATAGACCGCAGGTAGACTACTGCCGCTCCAGATGAGAAATATGCGAACGGTCACCAGTGGCCCCAAAACGTGTAGGTAGGCCATTGCTTGTTGGGATTGCTCCCCTTTCACTTACACTTTTTTTTTTTAACTTGTTGTCGGAAAGAGCGTCTAATTTTGGTAGACATCGGTGATTGCCGTTCTTTTCTGCCAGGGACACCCTCCAGGACACAACATAGTCTGTCTATTTCTGCAAACATCTGCTTTGTATCTGGAAATAGATCTACGGTACCCAGCTTCAGTTATGAGAACCTCTCATTATCATTTGGAAACGCCAAATATCACTAGACGTATCTTGTTGTTGACATTACATTGCCAGTCAACAGTACGAGTTTCCTCCCGCATTACCACCTCCTGGTATATATCACTCACCGACAGTTATTCAAAGCTGAATCTTACACGTCAACACCTCTCCAACCAGCCCCGTAAGACCTCGCTCTCCACACTCGCGCACCCAAGGAGTCCTACGCTCACTTCCTCACGTAATACCTCAAAGTGTTCTGTCCAGAACTTCATCAAACGCCCATGGTTCTCGTGAAACATGGTATTCATCACCATATCAACATGATGGGGCCCTCAGTATTTGGTAGATTTAGGCGTTTGTACCAGATAGTTTGGCAGCTGCCAAACAAAAGTTAACCAAAATGGAAGAAATGGGACCTTGCCAATAGGCTCTGAAAAAAGGTGGCTCTATGTGCCCGTATGGGGATTATAGTCACCTGAATGTGCAGACAGAGCCATATCACTCCCCTTCTCCCAAATATCACTGATGTGACTTTTTTCACTCACAAAGAGATGGTTTTCACGCTCGACCTCCTGAAGAAGTATTATCAGGTGCCATAGAACCCTCTCAAAGAACCCCATCACCCACCCCCCAATTTGCTACATACACCTTCAATCACTTCTATTTTGGCCTTCGTAATGCTGGGGCCACTTTTCAACATCTCATGGATGTCATCTTTGGGGACCCACCCCTCTGAGTATATTGCACCGAAACCCTCCTGATAGAGTCCAGCCCCTCCCCTAGAAGGATAGCTGTTGAGAACTTCCCTATACCCTGGACCGTGTAAGCATTGCAAGAATTCTTGGGTATGATCAACTATTATCACTATTTCCTACCAGCCATCACTGCCTCTTTTACCTCCCTCTATGCCTCTCTCAAAGGCAAGCTAGAAGACATGAATTGGGGTCCCTTTCAAGAAGCGGCCTTTTGCAACACAAGGAATGCCCTATGAACTGCTGCTGCTCTCACATTTCTTGTACCAAATACACCTCTCCTCTTTCCACTGATGTCAGTAACGGCGCAATTGGTGCAGTACTGGAACAGGTGGTCCATGGTTCATCCCGCCCATTGGCCTTATTCAGTAGTAAACTGTCCAAGGCAAAATATGATTACTCCACCTTCACCCACGAATTACTGGCAGACCTTGGCTGTCCGACACTTTTGCTACTTCTCTGATGGTACACTCTTTGCATTTGCACGGATCACATGCCTCTAGTGCATGCCATCACTTAACAGTCCATCGTATGGTCCACCCGTCAACGACGACATCTCTCTGCCGTGGTGGGATACAATTGCACCCATCAACACATGTATTAAACAATTAATCCTGTTGCTGATGCCTTGTCAAAAAACACATTCCCAACCATTCACCTTTGACTGGATTACAACACCTTGGTGGAAGCACAACAAAAAGATTCAGAGTACCAATTATTTAGGACATCCTGCCCATCCCTCCATTGGGAAGGCATCCCTCTCTACAACTCCAACCCCACCCTCCTTTGTGACGTCAATACTGGTAGACCTAGACCATGGATATATGCTCCCATGCACCAACAGGTGTTTGATTTCATTCATGGCCTTTCACATCTCTTGCACCCCTTTACTTCACAGCTGCAGGCACAAAATGGCCGAAAATTAATTGACTGCCAGAATACCTTTGAGATTATTTTGTAGTATGTGACAGGAAGAGGCAAAACCTGATGAATAGGGGCAAAGAGTTTTGGTAAAAAAAGGCTGAAAAAGGAGATCTCACTGATTACAATAATTACAGAGACATCACACTTAAGTCAGCTGTCATTGAAATATATAGTATGTTCATACTAAAAAGAATAGAAAGAAAGATTGATAAAAATCGAAGAGATGAACAACCAGTATTTAAAAAAAGATAGAAGTTGTATTGACCAAAGACTCATTCTAAGTCATGCATTGCAGCAATGTATAGAGTATAGAAATCCACTGTTGATGGCATTTGTGGACCATGAAAAAGCCTTTGATAGTATGCACTGGACAATTTTGAGAAGATTCCTGTGTTATTATGCAGTTCCTCTTAAATATGTGAACTTGATTAAGTCTGTTTATGAGCATAGCATGTTCAAAGGTAAGGTTATTGGAGTAATATCGAATGAATATCCAGTGAACAGTAGAGCCTGCCAAGAAAATGTGTTGTCACATTATGTTTTTTATCCTGTTCGTGGATTTTGTAATCCATAGAAGAGTTGGGGATGATGGAGAAGGATTGGACAGGTTTGGTAAGGGGAAACAAGGTGACCTAGAGTGTACTGATGACGCTGTCCTGATTAGCAGAACACTGCAGGACTTACGAGGCTTGCTTACCAGAATGCATGAAATACCACATGAGCTTTGGCTCAAGATGAATAGAAGAAAGACATAGATAATGAGAACAGAATATGCAATGGAAGATGAAATATTATTGGATTAATTAGGTAGAATCATTTAAGTATTTAAGAACTGTGATCTCTAATATAGGGTCTTTAGAATTGGCGTTTAATGAAAGATTGAGAAAAACAAATCACACAATGGCTAGTTTAAGTAACCTTAAAAAATCAAATTAAGGCTATATATCAGTTTAGTTAGACTGGTGCTATTGTATGGTCATGAGTTGTGGTATGACAATGAAACAATATCCAAATGATTTTCTAGATTCGAAAGCAAAGCCCTTAGAAGAATATTGGGTATTAAATGGCAGGATAGGATTAGGAATGAAACTATAAGACAGATTATTTGAGTGCTATATTTTGATGATATAATGGTGAAGGGTATATGGAGATGATTTTGGGCATGATCTTCACGCTCCCCAAGAGAATTTAGTTAGCCAAATGTTTAACTGGGTTCCACAAGACACTAGAAAGTTGGAAGATTCAGGCTTACATGGCTGAGGACTATGAAGCGTGAAGTAGGCGATGATGAATGGAGAAGTATTAATTTAAAAGCTCAAAATAGAGACGACTGGCCAAATTTAACAGAGGCCTTTTGCGTCAATAGGCATAAGAGGAGATGATGATGAGCATATCATTTCTGATAGGGGTACAACTTTCATCTCTCAACTGTTAAGATCATTAGCGAATCTGCTCGTAATCATGTAACATCAGACAACCATCTACAACCATGCTGTCAACGGAATGGATGAACGTTTTTATCACACCCTCGAAGCAGTTTTGTTTCTCCGCTTCAAGGACTCCAACTGGCTTACTCAGCTTCTCAGTGTCCTCATGAGACTAAAGACCATTCCTAAGTACACTCTGGATGCCTCAGCCGCTGAAATGGTGTAAGGTGATCCATTGGTCATCCCTGCTTAATATTTTCCATCAACAACCTCATCCGGCAATCTCCAGTGCCTACATCATTTTGAAGGAAAACTTACACCATGCCCCCAGACTTATAAGCCCCCAGCAAAGCAATATATGCTAATTGATCTTCCACAAGGGCAAGTTTTCCTGTACAAATACACCAGCAAGCCACCACTAACACCCTCTAACATATGCCCTTTCATTGTGATTCATTGTGATCCATGGAACAACAAAGGTGTTCCTACTGAACATTCGCGGCAAAGAAGACTGGGTCAACATTGATTGCCTTAAACATGTATATGCGCCTCTCTGGAGCAGGGTGTCTCATTTCACCTGTATATCTCCTTTAAGGGGGAGCCATGTGTCACACCTGATCACACCCGCCTATACACTGTGATTGCCTTTCTGTTTTATGGATATATCGATATCCCTCCCACCTTGCACTGATGACTTGTTTAAGCCTTTATATTAATGAATCATTGTGTTTGAATTTGTGTGCCGTTTTTGCTTGGAGCAGCTTTTATATAAACACATGATCCGTTGAAATGAAGTTAATTGCATTCACCTTGCCTTTCAGTAACAATCTAATTGCTCGTTAGCACATTATATTTAGGAAGAAAAGATGACGTTGGTGGGAATTATGATGATGCCAAGACTTGAAGAGGCTTTGACTGAGTGGAGAAGTGTAAATAGTGTTACTTGCAAAGTTTAAACCAATTTGGTGGTTATGTTTAATTTTAAATATCCTTTCTCTACAAAAGTCTACTGGTAAGAATATGAGAGTAGAAAGTTTGTTTTGAAGAGACTATTGTCAGTTACCAGGATCATAGGGTGTGGGGGTTGCTTGTTTTGTTTCCATCCCCCCGTATTATGTTGGCACCCAAACAGCCGAGGTGGAAAAGTAAATTAGGCTGTTAAACGGAAGATAGAATTAGGATTTTGAATTACGATTAGGAAGACCCAAATGGAAGAGCAATCAAATATTTTAAAGGAGGAATTGCGGTTGTATAAGGAACGTGAGGAGAAGTAGGCAGTGATAAAATGAGAAGTTGTCCGTAGAGAATGAGAAATTATCTGTAGAGAATGAAAAGTAAAGTGGTGAGAATGAGGAGATGAGAAGGGAGCTGAAAGCACGAAAGGGAATTGTGGAAAGAGTGGAAAAAGTTGTAAGGATAATGAAAGAGAGATTAAGGAACAAATGAAAAAAAATAATGGAAGATATTATGGGCAAGTAACTGATACGATAAATATGTTCATGGGTGAAAGTTAAGTCGAAGGAGTGGCCTCTGCTTCGGGTAAAGGATTAATAGTGGAAGAAAAGGCTATGTTAGGAGATATCATGAAAGGAAATTATAGTGGTAGTGAAGGTAATGGGACTAGGCATAGTAAGGATGGTCAGAAAGGTGAGAGAATGAATGACATGAGAGGTAAAAGTGATTTGAAGAAAGAAAAGAGAAAAAAAATGTTGGGATGAGAGTGAGGATGATCATGAATGGGGGAAAG
>NC_090731.1:99364867-99372367 GCF_036898095.1 Palaemon carinicauda | reverse complement strand
TCAAGGGCGGGGGGAAGTTCTGAACGGCTGCTACCTTCTCAGGGAGGGGATAGACTCCTTGAAGAGTGATGTGGTTCCCTAAGAACAACACTTCGTTGATGCCAAAGGTACACTTGTCGTACTGAACTACAAGGCTCTTTTGTTGCAGGCGGTCGAGCACGATGCGCAGGTGACGGAAGTGTTCCTCTTTTGAGGAAGAGAACACAAGTATGTCATCCACGTAACATACACAGAAGGGGACGCTGAAAAGTGGCCCCAGAATTACGAAGGCCAAAACAGGAGTAAGTAAAGTTGTATGGTGATGGCAGTCTTAGGGATGTCTTCTGGGTTCATAGGCACCTGATAATACCCCTTCAGGTCGAGCGTGCAGGAAAATTCGCTTTTTGCAGGTAAAAGTAGACGCTGGCGGTGTTTGGGAGGGGGTAGTAATCCGGTTCTGTTTGCATGTTCAGGTGCCTGTAATCCCCACATGGACGGATGGAGCCGTCTTTCTTCAGGGCAATGTGTAAAGGTGATGACCATGGGCTGGAGACCTTTGGGCAAAGGCCCATTTCTTCCATTTTGGCGAACGTCTGTTTAGCGGCTGCCAATCGCTTTAGTGCCAGACGTCTGAATTTGGCGAAAACCAGGGGTCCCGTCTTCTTAATATGGTGATAAATACCTTGTTTGGCAGGAGCCGTGGGCGTTTGGCGAAGTTCTGGACGGAAAACTTCCAGGTACAACGTGAGGAGGTGGGCGTAGGCATTTGTGGGTTCGCTGATGTGGAGAGCAAGTTTGGAGGGGTTGGGTTGAAGAGGTGTCCACAACTCCGAGTCTGCGTTGACACATCGTTGGTGGGCGACATTGACCAGAAGGTGGAAATGAGAGAGGAAATCTGCACCAAGGACTGGCAATGTGACATCAGCAATGAGAAACTTTAGATTAAATTTACCGTTTCCAAACGATATTGTGAGGTTCTCATAACTCTAGGTGGGTATCGCAGATCCGTTGGCAGCTACCAGGTGGACGTCGGCAGTCGTAGACAGACTAAGTCGTGTCCTGAAGAGTTTCCTTGGCAAAAGAAAACAACAAGCACCCGTGTCTACCAAAAATAGCACGGCCGTTCCTGCATCATGTAAAAAGAAAAGATTAGAAACACTGGAGGCCACCACCACGAGCGATGGCCTACTTACAGGTTTTATGCCCACTGATAATCCTTGTCACATTTCTTCGCGGCACCCGCAAATCTGGAGTGGTAGTAGCAAAACTGCGGCCGATGGGCGGCAGTAAGTGGCTGTAGAAGTCGCGAGCGAGTGGTGCGTAATGGGTGGCTTTGTCGCCGCTCAGGCACGTCACGGGGAAGGCGTGTATGTCCTACGGCATTCACGTCAGCTTCTGTTGACATTGAATAGGTTTCATCTTCGTCAGGAGTGGAGGCGTTGATGGAGTTCTTGAAGGTCGTGAGGTGGCTGTCCAGAAGGAATTTGGTCATGAAGTCCTTTATGGGTAAACTATCGACATCGGGTATGGCAGCGCATACAGGTTCGGGTAAACGGCGTACCCAAAAGGCATGAAGTAAGTTCAATTCACGAGGAGAGCTGTCTGCGGCAGGCAGCAGGCGAGCGACACTGGTCATTTCCCTGCGGGTGAGCGAAGCCCTATGTTCCCCCAAATGGTTGTTGAGAGAGCTGAATAAGATTTTCTATATGAGCGGCTGGCGACGGCGAGTACTGCTGCAGAAGGTAGGTTTTGAGGGCGTCTTATGCCATTGGGGTGTCTCCTTGTTCACAAAGTCAGTCGGAGATTTCCATGAAGGTGTCCTCATGTATTGCAGCGAGAACATAATCTGCTTTGGTGGTTGAGCGAGTCACACCCTTGATGCCGAACTGGACTTCTGTGCGCTGAAACCAAGCAGATGCCTCTCTGCTGGCGAACGATGAAAGTTTGAATGAGGTGGCGCCAACTTCCGGGAAGCCCGCCATATTACCAGTGAGAGGGGGGGGGGAGGCGGGAGGAGCGAGTCGACTTCTGGGGTCACCAATGTGAAGGGCCAAGAGTAGGTTCTGACTTAAAAGGCAAGATGAAAGCAACTGAGTAACTTTATTACAGAACACCGAGTTTTTATACATACCAAGTCCCAGCAAGAAGGTCACCAAATACAACAGGTTATTTCTTGTCCAACAGGCAACCGGTTCTGTTAACAATTAACAATAAGAAAAGCAGACAAGTTGATGCAAGTTGCTGTCAGTGCTAGGGGAGAGCGTTGATACAAAGGATAATATATACAAAAAAGAGAAATTTCGTTACTATGTACGACCGTGTGACACACAGGTGGTACAAAGGGATGAGAAAGGTGATTTCTGGAGATGAAGAAGATAAGAAGGACACATAATTGTAAAAAAAAAAGAGAATGAATAAAAGGAATACATGGAAACATGGGAGGGGAATTCAAATAGAAGAAAAGAAGAAGAGAGGAGAGGAGGTCCTAAAGAAAAAAATTAAAAGGACTAATGGAGGAAGAAAAATAAGATCAGTGAGACAAGTGGAAAAAAGAATAAGATAGGGTATACAATAAATGAAGAGCACAAAAGATGTGAAAATAGGACGATAATGCGCTGAAGAAAATTAGAGGGAAGAATAAACACGAGGTGATTATCGGAATGGAAGAAGGTAGAGAAAAGAAGCGGTTAGGAAAAAAAAAATGCCATAGAACATAGTTAAGTATATAAAAGAAAATGATTGGATGAAAAGTGAAAAGATACATCAGACGAATAGCAATCAGAAAAGAATATTTTGGAGTAAAACGAATTGAAAAACAAAGGAGAGGGAAGAAGATCGATGAAGAATAATGAAAAAGAAAACGATAAAAAAAGGGAAAATGGAAATAAAAGTTTTTAGAAACATATAATAAAATTTAAATCAGGAGAAAATAGAATAACAATCAGAAGCAAAGATAGGAAGAGAGCATAAGCCAGAAAAGAAGGAAGATATAGGGATGCCGTAGAAAAAAAGGAAAGGAAACTGAATAGATGAAGTATTGAAATGAAGGGAAGGAACATATAAATAGAGGAAATCAAAATTGAGGAGAAAGGGTGAATGATAGAGAAAAGGAAAAATCAAGAACGAAGATGGTCGATAAGCAGAAGAAAGAAATGGAAAATAAGAAATCTGTAATGAGGGACAGGAAGAAGAGATCTATGTAAAGAGAAAGGAAAAAAGGGGCGAGTAGTAATCAAGATAAGAACAAAAAACTTCTAATAAGAGAAGAAAGAATTTCAGTTTAAGTAAAGGATGGGAAAATAGAAAGAAGATGAAACATAATAAAAGCAGTTGAAGAGAAAAGAACGATATGAGAGAAAATGTGTAATAGAGAAATGATAATAAGAGAAAAGGAAAATAAATATGGAACGAACGGTCACCAAAAATAAAGTGGAAGTGATAAGGCTGTTGAGCCTTAGGGATGAGTGTCAGACAATAAAAAGGAAAGAAGAATGAGGAAAAAGAACAAAGGGAGACGACTGAAGGACAAGTGGAAGAGGAAGAAGGAAAATGGGACTTAGGGAAAGGAAAGGTTGAGGGGAGAGAAGAAAAAACTAGGATGATCAAAAATAGGAGAAAGTAAAGAAGTGTTGTGGATATGGAAGAACAAAAAGAAAAGAAAAAGGAAGATTGAGAAAACAATTGAAACAAAAAAATAGAAGAAAGAGAGACTAAAGATTGCAAAGATACAACGGTTTGTTTATGTTTGCAGTTACTGCATTGGGCAAATTTATTCCTGGTTTGAGTAGCAACAAATGAAGCTATCTTGATCCCTCAGAAAATTTAGACTTCCAGTTCCCTGGAAATGCCGTCACTCACAACACATTGTAATGTTGTGACTCCAACATTCTCTCTGCAATGGATTGTCTTCATACTATTATCCAGGTTATCCAAGCCTTGCCACTTTTATATTGAATACACCTTTTGGCATGTTACTTTATAGTCAAAATTAATAATGTAAGGACATCACTCCCTCCGTAGTCCAGCATTCTCATCGAATTCTCCATTTCATTTAAATTCTCTTTTTGCCACACTGTGGTTCACTGTATATATTTATTCCGCTCCCTCAGAGCTACAATTTTATGTATTTATCATTTCGCTACCTATTTCTATTGACTTGTATTTCAAGCATTTGTACGAGTGAAAAAACACACATATTGTGGTGGTTAGTTCAAGTCAGATTGGCGCCTGCGCGCATGCTACTTTTCCGTCCGCACCTTGTATTATATTCTGCCACATGTTTGAATAAACCGTCAGTTGTTGTTGGTGATAGCTCGTCTCACTGTCCTTACAACTGGTGACCCCGGAGTTGAAGTAGCATCAGTGGTTTTGGCTTTGACATTAACGGACTTATTACGGCCGTGCTACCTTCTTTTATTCCGTTACTTTAGGCGTGAGCTTTGGAATTTGGTGCTCCTACACCTTGGTGCATTTGTAAGGCAGTAGGATGAGCTTAACCAACATATCAACTTCCCACCTCTTCGCCGACTTGTCGACTGACCACAAAGGCGGATTCAACCCGCCCATCACGCTCAACGGCCTCGCCTCCACGCCCAAAGTCAAACTACCGCCGTTTTCTCAACACAACACCGCTTCCTGGTTCCTGAGACCGGACGTACTCTTCCGAGTCACTAG
Source organism: Palaemon carinicauda (assembly GCF_036898095.1). Taxonomy (NCBI): domain Eukaryota; kingdom Metazoa; phylum Arthropoda; class Malacostraca; order Decapoda; family Palaemonidae; genus Palaemon; species Palaemon carinicauda. The sequence continues at coordinate 99,367,714 of NC_090731.1, read as the reverse complement.
GCCCAGCGACTCCTGCGCCAAGGCCGACATTATTCTCACCTCCATCCCAGAGGAGGTATTTGACAAGATTTCCCCATGGCTCGACGCACGGGCTGGCCAAGTTTCCTACGACGACCTGAGAACGAAACTCATCGGTAGCTACTCACTCTCTGTTTCAGCAAGGGCACAGAAAGTCCTGGCCCACGCCGGCAAACCCATGGGTGACACCTCTCATGTCGAGGCGTGGGACGAGTTGACCGGCCTGTTAATGCTTCTCGAGACCGACAGCAACGGCCGACGGCGCGAGATTAGCCTATCTCGCGAGATTTTCCTTCGACGTCTGCCGCAGGACGTAATGGCCCAATTGAAGGACGGCAACACACTTCCGATGAACGAACTCCTGTCGAAGGCTCAGAAGCTCCACAAGGCCTCCAAAGCATCTCGCCTCGGGGCATCATCTGTATCGTCTTCGTTCTCCTCTTTCAGCTGCTCTTCAATAGACTCTTTATCAACGCCTTTGACGACGATGACGAGATCAACGCTCTGGCAAGGAGGAAACCACCGCAACCGACACATCTGAACCCTAGGCCTAATCCAGCATGGTGCTTCTACCACCAGCAGTTCAGCAGCGATGCCAAGATATGTAGGGCACCATGCAATTTCCCTAGAAGTTGGCGAAATAGGATACCCCCTACCACCATCGCAGCTGCAGGAAACCAAAGCAAGAATGGTTTCTATATCCTCGACACCGTCTCCAACCATAGACTCATGGTCGACACCGGCGCTATGCAGTCAACGTTCCCGCCGCCACAAGCCGACCTAGACCGTGGTCCCAGCAAAGACGCCCCCTCGCTCGTCGCCGCCAACGGGTCTCCCATACGGTGTTATGGGACTAGGAAACTCAGGATATCTATCCTGGGCCGTTCGTATTCCTGGCCCTTCGCCATCACTGACATCAGTCGCCCCCTCCTCGGTGCAGATTTCCTCACTCACCACGGACTACTTGTCGACGTTGCCGGGAAACGCCTCATCGACACAGGATCCTGGCAGTCCCGCGCCCTGAGAGTCGGCCCTGCCAAAATGTCCGTATCCGCTGTACTGACGCAGCCCTACGCCGACCTTCTGCAAGAATTTCCTGAAGTTTTCAAGCCCGAGCTCCAACAATCGCCGGTATCCCCCTCCAAGCACGGGATCTACCACCACATCACGACGACAGGACCTCCTACACACGCCAAATTCCGCCGCCTCCCGCCCCAGAAGCTGAAGGACGTCAAACGCGCCTTTAAGGACATGGAACGCATGGGCATCTGTAAGAAAGCATCGAGCCCCTGGGCATCTCCCCTACACATGGTAAAGAAGCCTGACGGGACCTGGAGACCTTGCGGCGACTACAGGTGCCTCAACCTCATCACAACGCCCGACCACTACCCTCTGACCAACATGCAAGACCTGACGAATGTGTTGCATGGCGCGAAATACTTCACCAAGATGGACCTTCTCAAGTCTTACTTCCAGGTCCCCGTATTTCCAGAGGACATTCCGAAAACTGCCATTGTGACACCGTTCGGATCCAACACCTTTGCATACTCAACCTTCGGTCTACGCAATGCGGGGGCAACCTTCCAACGCCTAATGGATAGCATCCTGGGCGACCTACCATTCTGCGTCTGCTACGTCGACGACATCGTGATATTCTCAAGGACCAAGGAGGAACACCGGAGGCACGTCCGCGCCGTCCTCAAACGCCTGCAGGAGAATGGCATAGTTGTACGTTTCGACAAATGCACATTCAGTGCTGAAGGAGTGGACTTTCTTGGTCATTGCGTGTCCTCGAGTGGGGTAAAACCCATGACAACCTAGGTGGACGCCATCAGAAAGTTCCCGACACCTACGACCACCCGCCAACTTCAGGAGTCTCTGGGGATGGTCAATTACTACAGGCGCTTCATTCCCAACATCGCACAGACCCTGACACCCCTCGATAACGTCCTGAAGGGAAAGGCGAAGAAACTTGAGTGGGGTTCCCCACAATAACATGCATTCACCCGGACAAAGGACGCCCTCCCCAACGCCACCACCCTGGCTCATTTCGACGACAACGCCCCTCTGCGACTGACGACCGACGCCAGCAACGTCGCCTGTGGGGCTGTGCTGGAACAGCTCGTCGATGGTTCTCCTCGACCATTGGCATTCTTCAGTAGAACACTGAAACCCGCCGAAACAAGATACAGCACCTTCGATAGGGAGCTCCTCGCCGTCTACCCCGCCGTCTGCCACTTTAGGCACATCCTGGAGGGCACACCCTTCACCATCACGACAGACCATTAACCCCTCGTACATGCCTTCACAAAATCGACAGACGCATGGTCCTCCCGACAACAATGTCATCCCGCAGCAATCGCCGAACTCAGGTGCACCATAAGCTACGTTCCCGGAAAGAAGAACCCAGTCGCAGACGCCCTTTCAAGGATTGAAATCGAAGTAATACACCTGGGAATTGACTACGCCAACCTCGCATCCGAGCAGCGCACCGACCTAGAGGCACAGGATCACCTAACGGGGCCATCTGCGCTCAAGATAACTGCAATTCCCCTCGGGCAAGCAGGAGTAACTATCCTCTGCGACACCAGCACCGTCCGCCCATGCCCGTGGATTCCAGCTTCCTGCAGAAGAAAAATATTCGACATCATCCATGGACTTTCACACCCCTCGGGACGCACCGCTGCTCGCCTCGTGTTTGAAAAGCTCATCTGGCCAGGGATCAAAAAGGATGCCCGGGAATGGGCAAAGACATACATCAATTGCCAGACAAGCAAGATAAGCCGTCACACCGAATCGGGGATAGGTGATTTTCTCCAACCGAAAAGA
>NC_090731.1:99334867-99347367 GCF_036898095.1 Palaemon carinicauda | reverse complement strand
CTTGTTACTTAAGTTCAGTTGTTATGTAGGCAGTGGCCAATGAGAATTTAGTGTTGGGTGAAACGTATTCAATGTTTGAAGGGGTATTTAGTAAGTGGTCACTTTCTAGCGCACGCTAGCCCGAGCAAGTCGAATTTATTAGCCAGGACGCCAGGCAGGGTCAAATACAGCTTCGGATGTGAATAGTGTTTTCATGCTAGCAATCAGAATGCTGAAACCGTTTCAAGAAGTGATGGACAATCTATTATCCGATTTCCAGCAGAATATTCAACAAGTATCCGCACCTCGTTAAAGTATGATGGAAAACCATTTGAATGAGCATCGCGTTATTTTGAGGAAACAGATACGAAAATGTTAGCATTAGATGCGATTGTTTATCAACTTGGAGGACAAGGAACATCTAAAACTGCTGCAGAAACGAGTTAGTACGCAAAGAGCAGCATCGTCGAAAGTGTCAAGCTAGTTAAATATCGAGGGAAAGTGTGGATTCATATCAACTTTGATGGAAGAGGTCTAGAGCTCAATAAAGGCCGAGAGTTGACATTGGAGCCGGGAACGTACCAAGAAAGACGTCGAAAAGATAAGTGAAAATATAGCTGTTTTTATTTTGTATACTTAGCAGTTGGTACAAGGAAATTGGAACATTGTGTTTATTTTATTTTATTTTTTTTAATCGCCTGTTGGTTGTTGTTATTCACAATACATTGAACATAATTAGATTGGGATAGTCATTGACGTCTAAAAGGTCGATCATAAAATTCCATTTCAAAACCGTTACTGTGGTTGTTGGATTGGGTAACAATAGGTCAGAAAGGGACGAATCAGAGTTTATTAAAAGAGAATGGGTGACACTGGTATCAGAAAAACTAAGAAATAATTCCTTTGACGGTGACCAAGAATGGAAATGGTAAGCAAAGGCTGGTTTTTTATTACAAACTTTTTAAGGATTTAATCAGTCTACAGTCTGCTTATCGCATAGAAATCTATTAAAAAGTTGCCAATATCTTTCTCATTGGGGAAAAATGTAAAAAGTTTTTATAATGGATTATCTTTAGGTATTTTTGAAAGCGGCGGTACATCTTTACTAAAGTTCTTAAGTCTGTTAGATATTGGAGATCTAAGGAAGTGAAGATTGAAGTATTTTTAGATGATGGCATAGCTGCGGATGGTTGTTTTGAAGGGGCATCGGATGCTAGTTATTTATTTTTAAAAGCTTCAAGATTTGGATTTATTTACAAGAAAGTATAATTGGTTTTCAGACTCTAAATTGTATTTGGAAAGGTTTACAGAGGACGAATACTGAAGGCAAATTTTGTAACTACAGTATTAGGATAAACTATGTCGTTAAAGATCTTGTTTAGATGCCAAACCTTCTGAATTAACAAAAACGTTATTTTAACGAATATCTTTTGGACAGAATTGTCTGTTACATAATTTCCACGAAATTTGTCGTGAGAAGTATTGTTAAAATGTAAACGATAAAGTATTTCTGTATTTTTACATATTGAGCAAAGCTAGTTGAGAACTTAATGACGAAATATCAGATGCTCTGGTTGAGATCACGTTTTGACGCAGAAATTCATTCTTTTTATTTTGGTCGTTACTTTAACTATATACTTGCAGCAGACTTATTTAACCTATTACTTCATTGTGACGCCTTAGTTGTAGGCAGTTTATCACTATATTGTGACGCCTATAATGTAGGCAGTTTACACTATATTGTGACGCCTAAGGTGTAGGCAGTTTATCACTATATTGTGACGCCTAAGATGTAGGCAGTTTATCACTATATTGTGACGCCTCAGATGTACTGTAGCAGCTTAGCACTATATTGTGACGCCTCAGATGTACTGTAGCAGCTTAGCACTATATTGTGACGCCTCAGATGTACTGTAGCAGCTTAGCACTATATTGTGACGCCTCAGATGTAGGCAGTTTAGCACTATTGTGACGCCTCAGATGTAGGCAGTTTAGCACTATATTGTGACGCCTCAGATGTAGGCAGTTTATCACTCTATTGTGACGCCTAAGATGTAGGCAGTTAATTACTATATTTTGACGCATCAGATGTAGGCAATTTATCACATTGCGAAGCCTCGGATGTAGGCAATCTTATCAATATATTGCAACGCCTCATAGGAAATTTACCGCTATATTGCGACGCTTCAGACATAGGAAATTTACCGCTATATTGTGACTCCTCAGATTTAATAGATATATTGTGACGCCTCTGGTGTTGGGAAATTTATATGTTGTGACACCTCAGTAGTAGGTTTGGAGTAATTCTGAAGTTTTTAGCGATGAATACAGCGCATTTTTTTATCATGAAAAGAGTGGTTGGAAACTGGACAGCAAATGAATCTTTAAAATTAAACATGAAGGAGCAGGAGGCAGTCGACAGAATTATGTAAAGTACTTTGGCAATGCTTGAACGTTGTTTCAGATAAAGGATTTTCGATTTTAATGCAAGTAGGTAGCAAAAAGCCAGATTTGGAAATCATAGAAAACAAAGAATTTAAACTTGTACTGAATACACTGTTCAGGTCATCAATGTATGTAAGCCCAGAAAGAGTACAAAAGAGTGGATATTTTGAAGTGTTGTCAACTAACATGGATGAATGGTCAATTCTTGCTTACATTTTTCAGAGTTATGGACTTGTGAGAGTTATTCATTCTTTAGACTGTTTTGCTACTTTTAAAAATATGTTGAGGTTTTTAATCTCTAATATTGGTGTCCAGGTACAGAGGGAATTGATGCTTTAACTTGAGGTTTGGTGCTTTATACCAAAAGTTATTAATAAAATGGAGGTAAAAACTAAGTAGAATATTCCAGAGTGAAAGTCCTCTCCATCTTGACTGTTGATATTAACGAGGGAAGCTTTATTGTTAAATTTTGAGTGTTTACGTAACAAAAGGTTATTACACACGGCAAAGAGGGAAATTTTTCGCTGAAATTTAACTTTGATATAGAAGGTAAAGGTTTTTGAAATTATAAGTATATATGTACAATGTTTTATTTTTGGAATCTGCTTTCCAGGATCGTGAATACAATGAAATGTCAGCAGTCGTCTTTAACGGTGGCATCTAATTTGGACAGGAAATTGGGGGACCTCAGTTGTCATGAGCATATTCTATCATCGATGAATGACAGCACCGACAAGGCCTACCAACTTGTCTTTCAACAAAGAGAAGCTTACAATAATGGTCACGAGCAAAGCGAAATGCCATTGTATGTTGCTTTATTTATGACTCTTTTATTAGATTCCGGCGCTTTAGTAATCTCCAGTGATCAGGCTATATATGCCATAACGTGCATGCATGAAATGAGGGGTTACATAGATCCAACGGAAAATTCACTTGTTAAATCTTTGCAAGCACCTGTGAAACATTAAGCTGGTAGATCGGTGCATACAAAGGATCTTTTTGATAATATGGTGTTGCAGAATCCGTGCGGATTATATTTTCCTATATTGAAAAACTTCTTTATTATTTTGATAGATCATTAAGGTTTTCTTATGAGATTTGGGGAATTAAGTTTATTGTAATTTGAAGATTTCTTAGTTGAACAGAAAAAAAAAATTAAAAATCACCAATACTGTGAAGTTTTTGATATCGGAAGTTGTCACAAATGCTTTTCCATATTTGATGTATTTTGCTTGATACAGAGGAAGCTGGAATGATTTTGTCCTTTGATCGATTTCTCTTTAAGAAGTTTTTTAAAAGCTCCTGTAATGTAACCAAACAGAATTTTTTGTTAAAACTGTAGCTACAAGTTCAAACATCGCAAACGATAACGTCAATGATAGGTGTCTTCATAGACATGAGTGTTGGTAGTATGTTTCAAGTAAACATGTTTGTCAAAGGCTTCAAAAAGAGGTTAAATGTGTAAATCATTCAATCGGAACATTTATTTCTCTCTCTCCATTTTTTTCCTTCTCTCCCTTTCTTTGGTATTATCTAGGGTCAACCGGCACGGTGCGCTATAATGCAATTTAATGTTTTATTATGTTTATACCTGTAGTGTAGAGAATGCGGAGTGAAGTGAGGACTAAAATTTTTTCGCGTTACGAAGTATAGCGAAAAATAATTGTCCTAACGACATGTAAGCAGATCTTAAGTGTCTTGTTACTTAAGTTCAGTTGTTATGTAGGCAGTGGCCAATGAGAATTTAGTGTTGGGTGAAACGTATTCAATGTTTGAAGGGGTATTTAGTAAGTGGTCACTTTCTAGCGCACGCTAGCCCGAGCAAGTCGAATTTATTATTAATATTATTATCATTACTAATATTATTATCATTATTATTTATTAGTAGTACAAGAGTGAGGTTCCACCACTCAAATTGGAGTTACTCTGCATTATTGCCGTGGATACACAGGTTTCCATAGTTTTTTCAAAACTTGAGATTTTGTTTTTTATCTATGGTTTTTCCTGGGCGGCAGAGGAGGCTTATATGTTAATTTGAAAGTTTGTTCATTTTGTTTTAAATATGCACTGCTATATCAGTACAGAAGTTTGTAGAAGTTATTAGAATGTGATGTTATATATAAATTGTTTTTTAAAAAAGTATGATTCATTAGAAAAATAAACCTGGCGTCAACCGGCACGGTGCGCTAAAATGAGGGTCAACCGGCACGGTGCGCTATAATGCAATTTAATGTTTTATTATGTTTATACCTGTAGTGTAGAGAATGCGGAGTGAAGTGAGGACTAGCCATAGTCAACCCCCAATGAAGTGAGTCACGGACTCCTACTCCAATGGAAAGCAACATAACAAAGAAAGGGGATACTTAACGAAAATGAAGATGGACATGAAATGGACTTTGTCTGAGAGTAACCAATATTTTTCTACCATTCATCATGCATGAATTGAATATGGCGAAGAATTTTTTTTAAAACTTGGAAGGAAGCTGGATTAGATAGAATTACAGTAGAGATGAATGTGCACTTTGGTGAAAGGGCAAAAAATTGGCTATTTGTACTATTCAATAAATGTGTAAAAACACGTTGAACACCAAAGATATGGAGACGATCCAAAGTTGTAGCATTGTTAAAACCAGGTAAGGACCCTTAGTCTTCCAAATGTTACAGGCCTATATCACTGATATATATCATATGTAAATAATATGAACTCATGATAATCGCACGAATATCTCTAAAGGTCAAGTGAGAACTATAACCCAACCAAGCAGGCTTCTAACCAGCAAATCATGCTGCAATCAGGTCCTGAACTTGACTCTGTACATCAAGGATTGATTACAGAAGAAATAATTCACTTAAGTAGCCTTTGTAGACCTTAGAGCTGCATACAATAAGGTCAACCACAGGGCAAATCTTCTAAAAGTGGCCCAAAAAGTCGAAGATACCAACATAGTATGAATCATAGAGTCTCCTTGTATATCAATGGTGCTTCATAGAAATGGACAGCAATAAAAGTAGGGAAATAACCCCAAAAAAATGATCTTCCACAGGGATCTGCTCTGGTACCTATTTTGTTAACATGTATACAAATGACCGAGCAGAGTTTCAAGATATATGAAGATTCGTGTGTGCACGGAGCCTAAGCACTGCCACACAGTCACGACCCTTTGAATAAATAGACTTTCAAGAGCTGTATATTAAAAGATTGGTACATCAATGCAAAAAGATGCAAAACACAGGTATGTTTACTCAACCTCAACAGTCATGAAGCTAACCGGAAAATAAAGATCATATGGGAAAATAAAGAACTACATACCCTCCAATATCCAGTATATCTAATTGTTACTCTTGACAGTACTCCTAGTTTTAAAGAACACATAGACTGACTGAAGGAAAAAAAAAAACTACCAGCTAAAAAGAGCCTGCTTAGCAAATTGGCCATCAACAGCTGGGGAGCAGATACCAAACCCTTTAGGCAAACAGCTCTATCAGTCTGCTCTTTTACTGTAGAATACTGTTCACCAATATGGGAAAAATAGTACCACACAAAGGAAATGAATCAAGGGATAATTAGAACCTGTTGAATAATCACTGACACATTAAAGGTAACACCCCTACCAACTCTTTATAGACTGCCCAGTAATGTGCCCCCACCCCCCTCAAATTTGAGGAGTTTCTATTACCAAAAATGAAAAGATCAAACAGAAAAATGATCCAAGGCATCAACTTAATAGATATCAGGAAACAAGACGGCAATTTAAATCAAGGAAAACCTTCATGACTGTGGAGGGTTCTGAACATCTAAAGCGTGCTGAATCAGATTGACAAATGAAAGACTACCTAACCCTAGCAAACACATAGCTAGTGGAGCATACTTTAACAGAAAGGAGTACCATCCTAAATAGAACAAAATTCACGGTAAAAAATCTCGGGATAGACTTCAAAAGTGGGGATACGTTACCAATGCTCATTGCCTTTGTGATGAATCCCCCTAGACCATAGACCATATCCTCTTCTGCTACCAACTGGGACCTACATGTTATGATGGAGATCAACATGAATAAAATGACAGAGCCATCCCTTAGATACACGATTGGTGGGATAAGATATGTTGCTGAACAAATAAAAGAGAAAACGCTTTCTCTCCTGCAATCCACAAGTGCACAAAACCAATACTGTATTTTTGGAAATATATGTCTTTCTGTCTGAAAGAAGGTCTTCTACTTTCATTCGTTTATGTATATGTATATATATATATATATATATATATATATATATATATATATATATATATATATATATATATATATATATATATATATATATATATATATATATACTACGCACATATATATATATATATATATATATATATATATATATATATATATATATATATACACGCACACATATATATGTAGATATATATATATATATATATATATATATATATATATATATATGTATATATATATATATATATAATTATATATATATATATATATATATAAATATATATATATATATATATATATATATATATATATATATTTATATGTATATATACATATATATATATATATATACATATGTATATATATCTTTATATATATATATATATATATATATATATATATATATATATATATATATATATATATATATATATATATATATATATATACACACACATATATATATATATATATATATAAATATATATATACATATATATATATATATATATATATATATATATATATATATATATATATATATATATATATATATATATATAAATGACGTATGTCATAGAAAAGGCCATCAACAAAGCCATCACGATATACTATAAAGATCATGTTACAAACCAAATAGATTTTAAAAATAAAGATAAAACTCCCATATATAGAAGTTATTAAAAATATAACAAATCATATCAGAACTGAGAACCCCTTTGTTTTTTCATATCCCAAAACCATAGGAAGCACCCTTATTAATGTTTATCAAAATAAAAGAGACATAGAATCCGGGTTTTATAAAGTACCATGTGGGGATTGTGAAATAGTCAACTTTGGGCAAACGGGTCGTTCACTATCTCATAGATTATCCGAACACAAAAGATCTGTTAGGTATGGCTATGAAAACAGGGGATTTTCGTTCACATTAGAGATTTAGGGCACCAGATCAACTGGAGTGAGACGTCTTTGCTTTTTAAGAGTACCTGTCCGTACAAAAGGAAAATCCTGGAATCAGCCATCATGAATCAATCAAACACAATGAACCTATCTGGCGGCCAATGGAAAGCTGACGCAGTGGACAATACCCATCTTAATGCTATCATTAAGAAGATAATCCACGGAGACCGACCACCAGATATGCACCAGAGGTCAATACTAGGGTTAAAAGCATTCTTTTAACCCTGATCAAGACATCCTCCGAGCGTCTCAATAGTAAGAAGACGCACCTGGATGTAATTAAATTTGGCTAATCCTTCCAGCAATTATAACAACTGTAGAAGAATTGAACACACCACTTTGCTTTCCTATATAAACCGAAACTCTCCACTGTATTCCTCATTTTTACTTTACATCTTGAAGAGGGTCAATGTTTATTAAACGAAATATAGTGATTCATTTATTTCCTGTTTTTCTTTTATGGGCCTTTCTGAAAAAAAAACACGTTAAACTGTTCGATTACAGTTATAGGTAAAACATATATATATATATATATATATATATATATATATATATATATATATATATATATATATATATATGTATATATATATATATATATATATATATATATATATATATATATATATATATATATATGTATATATATATATATATATATATATATATATATATATATATATATATATATATATATATATGTGTGTGTGTGTGTGTGTGTGTGTGTGTGGATGTGTGTGTGTGTTTGTTTGTGTGTCTGTGTGTCAAAATCAACCAAAATGGCCTTTAATACCGATTTCTATCATGAGAATATATATAATCACAGGAATTAATTTTTGGGAATAGTTTTTTTCTAGGCAGATATTGAAACTGTTTTTTCCGCCGAAACCATGCCTGCGAGGACTCTACCAACTGAACAATCAAGAGAGAGAGCTCAGTTGGTAGATTCCTCGTACGCATGGTTTCGGCTGAATAGGCAAGGGGTTCGAATCTCTGCCCAGCTAGAAGCTATTACCAAAAATGAATTCCTGCTAATATTTATATTCTCAAGATACAATTCGGTATTAAATAACATTGTGTTTGAGATTTACATTGCTTAGAATCACGTTTTTCGTAATATATATATATGTAAATATATGTATATATATATATATATATATATATATATATATATATATATATATATATATATATATATATTTATACCTACATATATATATATATATATATATATATATATATATATATATATATATATATATATATATATATATATATATATATATACTGTATATATAAATATATATATTCATATACATTTATATATATATATATATATATATATATATATATATATATATATATATACATATATATATATATATATATATATATATATATATATATATATATATATATATATATATATATATATATATATGTATATATATACATATATATATATATATATATATATATATATATATATATATATATAAATATATATATATACATATATATGTACAGTTAGAATCAAAAGTCCGAAGACACTCAAGGGAAATCTTCCGTCAGATGTCTCTAGTGTCCCCGTGACAATATATATAAAGGCTTTCTCTTCTTACTACTTGGAGGAAATGGGCGGAGCTTTTTTCAACCTCAGCGGATGAATACAAAACTTACAAATTTAGTTGCCATATTTCTTACTATAGTATAATTTGACAACTCGACTATCTACAATAAAACATACAACACACAAATATGTGGGCGTTATATATATATATATATATATATATATATATATATATATATATATATATATATATATATATATATATATATATATATAATATATATATATATATATTTCCCAATAAGCAAGTAGAAATTAATGAAGTTACATAGGTATACAACTTCTGTTAACCAATACCCTATCAGATCATTTCGATAGGAGTCTCATTCAAGTCAATATTTCTTTAGTTTCATGTATAGTTCGATACTCTATAATATTTATAAGGAATACACTTAATAAATTAAATTATATCAGTCCCCAAGTCATTGAGAGAGAGAGAGAGAGAGAGAGAGAGAGAGAGAGAGAGAGAGAGAGAGAGAGAGAGAGAGAGAGAGAATCGATTTTTTTTTCAGTTTACTTTTAAATATATAATACTTCACCATTTAAACTCATTTCGTATTGCATGATTATACAATTTTTTTAATGAAAACGATATCATGCTTCCAACAGACTACATCAGTATTTCTTTAGATGCTATAGTTATTGCTAAAGACTTTTGTCATACTGTCGATATCCATGAATCAGAGTATTTTGTAAAACATTACGATCCTCTACTGTAAAATACTTCCCAAGTCAGTTATATTAATCGGGCTGTGTCAGCTCAATATTTAGACCCTAGACCAATTATTCTTCTATTTTCATACATTTTCTTTTTCTTACGCTTTGCCGTATTATTGTCGATGTTCTTGCTCAAGAACAGATAGCGTTATCATTTGTATATAAATCTTATACATAGGCAGTAAATTCTTTGCTACTCTGCTAATTTGCTAATTCAATCCTTATCACAAGAGCTTTAAAGTCGCTTGACAATTTAATGATGCTCTAACGTAGTTATTTGGTAGAATTATTACTTATACCTAAATTTTCCCAGCGAAACGTTCTTCAAGTTACTTACATCATGTCCTTTAGATTTCTTACCACAGGTTTTTGCCAATTAATATGATCATTGCGAAAATGCTCTTTAATTTAATGCCAACCAACATTATTTATAATGTTATCATGAAGATATTCATAAACTGGAATAATTTCAAGTTATAGATAGAAATTACAGAAATAAAGCTGAAGAAGACTTTTAATTCGCGGAACCACGATTTACAATTCATCGTGGTTTTTTTTGGGGGGGTGTCCAGATTTTAAAGATGGAGTATATTATATGCAGGTAAATGAAATACAGTGCTTTAAATGACTTATTTCTGAATCCAGCTGAAGAATACCTTGTATTTAATTCACACAAATGTCGAACAGTTCCAGGTTAAAATTATCAAATGAAGGCGTTTCATGCGGCCCCGCTCGGGCTAGATTTCTTTTCTGAGGTGATAGCAAGAAGCCAGTTGCTAATATTGACGGCCGAAGCCAGGCTCTTGAGCGGGAAGGTCATCTCTTGGTTGAAAATGAGAATTTTTAACGAATAAATTAATAGATAATTATTGAAAGGATCACACTTGTAAAAGGATGAAGAGCTAACCCAATCAGTCAAGGGAGTGAGGAGGAAGCTTAGAAAATAAAAACTAAAGTAAGAAAAACATGACTCTCAAAAAAAAAAAAAAAAAAAAATCACTCGGCTGCGTGATTCAGTGATAAAAAGGGACAGTTAAAAATTTTGTTTTAACATACTTTCACTTTAATATTTTGTCCAACCCCCGTTTACATCAATGACATTATTGAGCCTCCTTGGCATAGACTCTACAAGATTGAAACATATGTTCGGTCGACGGCGAATGCCTTCCCAAACCTCGACTGCATGGGCTTCTACTGCTTCCTTTGTTGGCTCTTGTCTGATGTCCCACTCCTGAACCATGATACCCCATAAGTTTTCTATGGGGTTAATGTCGCATCCTTTAGTCGGCCAGTCCAAAAACTCAACCTCGGGATGCAGACGACACCATTCTCTCACCCTCATACTTGTATGTATAGGGCTTCTGTCCTGGACAACCTGTAAGAAATAAGATTAAAAGTTTTTGATGAACAATCAATCTGAAAAAAATAATGTTAATGAATAATTAAGAAATTAAGTTGCTATAAGGGGTGAGATTATAGTGTCCAAAGCCTGTCCTTTGTGCTTGTCCTCTCTGCCGATATGGCATGAAAGAGCAAAACAAACAAAATAAATTAATCAAAATCATCAGCATAAGAGAGCCTCTCAAGAAATGTATACATGAAATGTGAATTTCCAATTTCAAATTTTTCTATTCTTTCCCTTAAAGTGTTTTCTCCCTTTTCTTCCCTCCTTCCCTTCCTAAATAATATCTTGATAGTTTGGGGAGCTGGTATGGCCATTGCTCGAACACTCCGAACGAGGGCTTCAAGTATAGATATATATTTCTCGCTCGTTAAGCGCCCATCAGTCTGAAGTAACTCACCCGGTCCAAACGCCCACATCCAGCCCCACAAGGCTGTGCTAACTCGACCACTTCTTCTGGTCTCTACAATATTGTCTTTGTCATAGCGAGAGTTACGGACCCTCCAGCAATACCTGTTCCCCTGTTTCATACGCAATTAGAAATAATAAGACATTTAAACAATTTTGTCTGTTATGTTTGGAAGGGTTACAGGAAATATGAAAAAAAAAGTTGTTTATGACGAAGTTGAAGTTTCTAAAATCCTTTCAGTATATTGCATAGTCTATGGAGTTAACAAAATTCATATTGGACTTATTTCTACCTTTAATAAAAAATAGAATATATAAAATTACGTTGCATGTTGACACGTCATGAAGGCATTTAAATGGAAATTTTAAGAGAAAAGTTATATTGCTTACTATTATACAATGTATAAATAATCTGTTTTGCAAAAACATGATCTAAGTACACAGGAAAATTATATATTGACCCTGCTAAACACATTGGCATTTGTAAAAAAGTTTATCAAAATAAGTCTAAAACTGGGGATTGCAAAAAGGTTAGCAAACCATGGTTTGACAAAGACTGTTCTAGTAAAAGAACTGAATATATGAAAGTAAAAAACAGGCTTAAGAAAATCAAAACAAATGAAGCTAGAAACGAACTGAAAGCTGGAGCTAAAACATATAAGAGAATAATTAATAAAGCTAAGAAATCTTTCAGAAAAAAAAAATTCATAGAAATGTGAGAAATCTGAGA
>NC_090731.1:99322932-99324367 GCF_036898095.1 Palaemon carinicauda | reverse complement strand
TGAAACTGGACTCTATGATGTTTCTTTCTACTAAGTTATTTGAATGAACCAATTTCTTTGCACCTGACCAATTAATAGGGTGATTTTTATCTCTAACGTGGGCAAAGAGTGCATTATTATCTTGAGCATACCTGACACTTTTCTTATGTTGTTCAATTCTCTTTTCTAGGGCTTTACCAGTTTGACCAATATAGTATTTTTTCACAAGCATTGCATGGAATACGATATACACATCCCTTGGTAATGTCAGGAGAATTCTTTATTAAGGCTGTTTTTATTGTATTTTTACTCTTAAATGCTACATTTACATTGAAGTTTTTTAACAGTTGGGGAATTTCTTTAAATGAATCACAATAAGGTAGTACAAGTAAATTTTGTGTGTTATAGTTTTTTCTGTTATCATTACCGAAAAAAGTCTTTTTTGCTGTTCTTAGGGCATCATCTAATACAATTTCAGGATACTTTAGTTTTTTACCTATTGCTCTAATACCATTTATTTCGTCATCAATATATTCAGGGCTGCAGACTCGAAATGCTCTTAAAAACATAGAAGTAAATACAGATTTCTTAACTTTGTTGCCTTGGTTTGAGTAATAATGGACATATGCCGAGATATTCGTTGGCTTTCTGTATACACTGAACTTGAGACTATTATTACATCTATGTATGCGACAATCCAAAAAAGGTAGGGTACAATTATTCTCCAGCTCCATAGTGAAATTTATTGATGGTACCAAACTATTCAATCTAAGAAGAAAGTTATCTAAATTTTCATTTCCTGGCCACACACATATTATGTCGTCAATATATCGAAACCATTTTACATTATTAGGTATGATGTTATTTACAATTCTGCTTTCAAAAAATTCCATATATAGATTGCTCAATACTGGGGATAAAGGGTTTCCCATAGCCATACCAAAAGTTTGTGCATAAAATCTCCCATTGAATTCAAATTTACAATCTTTTATACATAATTTAATTAATTCTATTAAAGTGTGTATGGAGAATGGTAGATTCAATTGTCTATTATCTAATGTTTCAGATAAAAATTCCAACATGTCATCAATAGGTACTTTTGTGAATAGTGAGACTACATCAAAACTGACAAGCCTACAGGTACTGTTGATCTGTACTTCATTCAGTTTGTTAATCAAGGCTACATTATTTTTTATATTTGAATATGAGATGGTGCCAACTAAAGGATTGAGGATATTCACATTCACATGTTGGAATTTTTATCTGAAACATTAGATAATAGACAATTGAATCTACCATTCTCCATACACACTTTAATAGAATTAATTAAATTATGTATAAAAGATTGTAAATTTGAATTCAATGGGAGATTTTATGCACAAACTTTTGGTATGGCTATGGGAAACCCTTTATCCCCAGTATTGAGCAATCTATATATGGAATTTTTTGAAAGCAG
>NC_090731.1:99307932-99312932 GCF_036898095.1 Palaemon carinicauda | reverse complement strand
GTGAGTTTGAAACTTATGAGGTTATGTAATTTTCCAGCCGTAATAAATAATATATTTTAGGTGCCCAGACCCTTTGGATCGAGTAAATCTTTCATTTTATATATTGGAGATAACAGGGACATGTTTTCATTAAAGATTTAAATAGTATAGTGATGATAGGATTCTGTGTATTATTATGATATATTTTTTGGTTAGGTATTAAGTATTGTAAAGTATAAGATGGCACAGTTTAATATCCGAGAGTTTTTGTAATACCCAAATGTTCAGGAATTATCAAAAAGTAATGCAACCAAGGCTCAGTGGTTCTCTATTTCAATTACATGTGGTGGCCAGGCAACGAGTGGGATGATTAAAGCTCAAATCAAGTGTCTAGCCTTAGAAGTGTTGATGAATTCTGGTGAGTTGTCGGTAGAAAATATTATAGCAGCTTGTGAACTGTTAGAGGAAGATGAAGCAGAATTTGTAGTGAAGAAAGGACCAGTTGACTAAAAAACTGAGGGGATAAAAGCAGACAAGAATGAAGAGGCTGAGATTCGACGAAATGCAAATGAAGATAATTTGATTAAGTTGAAGATGATGGAAGAAGGAGAGAAGTAGCATGACGAGATGACGAGAGAGGGAAATGGAAGCCAGACGTCAAGAAAGAGAGGGAAATGGAAACAAGACAGGAAGAAAGAGAGAGGGAAATGAAAGCAAGACTGGAAGAAAGAGAGGCCGAAGAAGCCAGAGAGATCGCAAGACATGCAATGGAAATGGAAGAAAGACGACAAGAAAGAAAGAGAAAAGAGAAGAAAAGGAAAAGGAAGTGGCCAGAGAGATTGCACGAGGGATTTAGAGTTTTTGAATGCTAGTGCAAGATCGACAACACAGAGAGAGATGAACCCTTCTTTGCACGATCCCGAGTTTAATATGACAAACGACCAGAGTTTAATTCCGAAAATTACAGAAGAAGCTCCCAATGAATTCTTCGATCATTTTGATATGGTTACATCAATGATAGTATGACCAGAAGATAAATGGTCTGTTTAATTGCAAAGTGTCTTGATTGGCAAATGACACAGTGCTTACCTTGTCTCATCTCAGGACTAGATACAAGAGTATCAAGATGTGAAGAAGAACGTGTTCCAAGTGTATCAGATGACACCTGAATATTATAATGAAAGATTCTGAAGTTTGCGGAAGAACTTTCCTGGATTACGCTTATAAGGTACAACAATATTTTGAGAGATGGATAGAGGCTGCTAATGGGAGGGAGAATGCTGATTTAAAAGAACGTACTTGAGAGAGAGAGAGAGAGAGAGAGAGAGAGAGAGAGAGAGAGAGAGAGAGAGAGAGAGAGAGAGAGAGAGAGAGAGAGAGGTCAAGAAAGTTGATAAAGCAACTTTGCTGAGTGAAGATTATAATATTATCAGTCGTAAACACTCCTTGGGTATGAAGTTTAAACCATTGTTCGGAACAAGTGTCAAGTATTCGCTGAACCAAGGAAACCAGTTCAGTAGTAACTATGCGAACAGGTTCAATAGTTACAGCAGAATTAGCACTTTGTGCTGCTTTAAAGCAGAATGTGATCGTACCACAGCAACGATCGTTGAATTTTCTTCCTTCAAGCATCGTGAAAGACGTGCAGGAGGTTAATATTGGCTGTTATAAGTGTGGCAAGAGAGGCCATATCAGTAAGGAATGTTGGTCGAACCAACCGAAAGCAGTCTCCCTAGTGGTTAAGGATAATTCGACTTCACAGAATGCATAGATGTAGAAACAATTGGGAAAGTATGAAGAGGAAAATAAACCGGCTAACGTTTACACGACAAGGAGGATAAACCCAAACAGCGTGGATGCCTTTAAACTAGATATTTATGAAGGTATATTAGCAGCAATTGACGGGAGTGAGCAAACTCCGGTCAAGATATTTCGAGACACAGGTTGTAGTCATAGTGTGGTGATATGAGGTGTACACCCATTGGTGCAACAGTCTCTCACAGGAGACTCGGTTATTTTGAAGGGAATAGGAAGTGAGGAGGTTACCCCTATTTGCCTTTGAAACTGTCTTGCTAGTTGGTTACAGAAAATTTTGATTTTGCGGTGAAAGATTTATTGGTTGTTGAATGAGTAGAAGTTGGTGGAGTACCGTTTGTGCCTTGTCCCATTGTTACGGAGAAACCATTGAAGTATAGTCTTACGACTCAACTCGAGAAGGACTACCCATATCTGTTTCCTAGTTGTGTGACTAGGAGTGTGATGAAGCAAGCGGCTGCTGAAAAAGAGAAAGAAACCGAAGGAGCGATGAACTTGGAGGATTTGTTTTCAGAGGAGAACTTCAGAGAGATCCCAAGTGAAGAGGAATGACAGACGAGTGGATAAGAAGACAAAGAAGAAATAGACCTAGAAGAAATAGAAAACTTAGCATTAGAAGTAGGACAAGTGAGTAGGAAAAGCCTGATAGTATTGCAATGGAATGATATTACGTTAACAGAGATATTATACAGTGTGTTGGATGAGATGGAACCACAGCATTCTCCCACCAGTTATTATCTTAAAGACGGGATGCTTATGAGGAAGCATAGACCCACCGATATCCCTAGGAATGCGGAATGGGGGATATTCCATCAGATATTGATTCCCGCACTGTTGAGAAGGAAGGTGATCGACGTAGCGCATGAGACGAGACACGTAGGAATAATGAAGACGACAGAGAAGATTAAGAAAAATATTTTCTAGTCTAGCATGTACAGAGACGTGAGCCAGTTTTGCCATGCATGTCTCGTTTGTCAGATGGCTGGAAAGCCAATCGAGTACATTAAGAAAGCTCCCTTACATTCGATTGAAGTGCGAGCAGAACCATTCAGCAAGGTAATGATCGACACTGTGGGACCATTACCAAGGCCGCAAAAAAGGTTAAGAATATATTTTAACCTTGATATATCCAGTGACAAGATACCTGGAAGCCAAATCTGTCAGCAACATCAGTGCCAACATTATTGCCGAAAAGTTAGTAGAATTCTTTTACTAAGTTTGGTATGCTGGAAATAATTTAAAGCAACCGAGGAACAAATTTCACATCAAAATAGTTTCAGGACGTAATGAAATTCTTGGATATGAAACAACAACTACCCACTGCTTATCACCCGGAGATCCAATATGCAGTAGAGAGGTTTTATCAAACTCTAAGAAGTTTGTCAAAAAAAATACTACAATGAAACAGGGAATGAATGAGATGTTGGACTATCGTTATTGTTAATGATATTTAAGGTACGTAATGCTTTTCAAGAAAGCATGGTATGTAACCTGAATGAAATGGTGTTTGGACGCGAAGTACAAAGACCAATTAAAATATGAGCAGAAAAATGGATAAGGAAGAGGAAGCGGGCGGAGAATATGTCAAGAATTTGAGGTAAAGAATGCGCGAGATAAGGACATTTTCCCTAGAAAATCTTAAAACGAATCAAGAAAACCAGAAGTAAAGGTTTGATATGAAAAGTAAGGACAGACAGCTTATGGTCGGACATCAGGTGTTGGTTTTCTTGCCGATAAGGAGATCCCAGCTCACCAACAAGTTCCAAGGACCATTCAAGATTTTGGAGAAGATCAGTGATCTGACCTGCATTATCAAAACCCCAGGAAGAAGGAAAAGTCAAAGGAAAGTAAAATTTAACCTAATGAAAAAATACTTAGGTGAAAATGACACCAAAGCTTCACAGGTGTGTATGGCGCAAACCATACCATCATCAGAATACGACGACAGATTTGAGGTAGGGTGGTAAGCTAAGTGAGCAATTCATCCATCATTCAGAACTTGAAAGGGAAATTAACTCATTTGAACCAGGAATTAAGACGATTGATTAAAAGTTTCCCTTAAATTGGTTTGTACACCCTGAAACGAACCAACCTGACAAAGTATGATATGCATATTATAACAACGGAAGACCATTCAAACAACGCGCTTATCTACTGTTGCCATATCACCAAGAAGTGTTGAGAAAAGAAGTGGAATATTTGTTGCAAAAAGGGGTAGCAAAACAAAGTTCTAGCCCTTACAGTTCTCCATGCTGCTCATGAAAAAACCAAACGGTTCTTTCATGATGTGTACAAACTACTGAAAGTTAAATTATCCCTGCCACTCATCGACCAACTACTCGACAATATCGGACAAATGAGGATCGTCTCCAAGACCGACTTGTTAAAAGGTTATTATCAAATTCCTTTGAACTACAACGCAAAATTTTTATCATCTTTTATGACCTGGTTTGGGTTATATTGATACGCAGTCATGCCATTTCATCTAATGAACACCTCCGCTACTTTTCAACAAGTGATGGATAACCTTCTGGGATCAATTGAATGAGTAGGTTTATATCTCGACGATATTGTAATATGTTCATCGACCTGAAAAGAACTTCTCTGACCCCGAAGAAGGCATTTCAAAAGATGTGAGTAGTACACCTGACGATTAACCTGGAGAAGAGCGAATTTGGAAAGGCAACAGTTTGGTACTTGGGATTCAATATGGATAGAGAACAAATCGCCCCGGTAGCTGCTAACATCGAAGGAATAAGGAAAGTTTCAACCCTCACAACGAGGAAGAAATTACAACACTTTTTAGGGATGGAAGGATTCTACCAACGTTTTTGCTCGAGTTTTCCGGCTGTAGTCACTCCCTTAACGGATTTGATTAACCCCAAGAAACAATTTGTATGGACCAGCGAGTGCCAGGAATCCTTAGACAGGATAAAGCCCACATCAACTCTGAAACAGATACTATGAGCAGCTGATTTCAACTAGAAATTCCTTATCAAAGTGCATGCTTCGGATAATGGGATTGGAGCTGTCCGATTGCAAGATAGCGAGGAATGAATTCACCCTGTTTGTTTTATGTTGTTGAAGCTGAAGAAACATCAACGAGCCTACTCTCCAGTTGAAAAAAGAACTACTGGCACTAAACACAGCAATAGGAAGATTCAAAGTCAACGTGAACAGAACACAGAATGAAGAGATTACGGTGT
>NC_090731.1:99297932-99302932 GCF_036898095.1 Palaemon carinicauda | reverse complement strand
AAGGTACGTGAGGCAAAGAGGGCAGCTGACCTGAGGTGGGGTCAGGGACTGGGTCAGTCATATGAAGAGAATAAGAAGAAGTTTTGGAAAGAAGTGAAGAGAGTAAGGAAGGCCGGCGCAAGAATTGAAGAGACAGTGAAAGATGGAAATGGAAGGTTGTTAAAAGGAGAGGAGGCGAGGAAAAGGTGGGCGGAATATTTTGAAAGTTTGCTGAATGTTGAGGATGATAGGGAGGCAGATATAATTGCGGTTCCAGGTGTTGAGGTGCCAGTGATGGGAGATGAGAATGAGAGAGAGATTACAATAGAGGAAGTGAGGAGAGCACTAGATGAAACGAGAGTAGGAAAAGCATCGGGTATGGATGGTGTGAAAGCTGAGATGTTGAAGGAAGGGGGTGTGACTGTACTTGAATGGTTGGTGAGATTGTTTAATGTGTGTTTTGTGTTGTCAATAGTACCAGTAGATTGGGTCTGTGCATGTATTGTACCACTATATAAGGGTAAGGGAGATGTGCATGAGTGTTGTAATTCAAGAGGTATTAGTTTGTTGAGTGTAGTTGGAAAAGTGTATGGTAGAATACTGATTAATAGGATTAAGGATAAAACAGAGAATGCAATCTTGGAAGTACAGGGTGGTTTTAGAAGAGGTAGGGGTTGTATGAATCAGATTTTTACAGTTAGGCAGATATGCGAGAAATATTTAGCAAAAGGTAAGTAGGTGTATGTTGCGTTTATGGATCTGGAGAAAGCATATGATAGAGTTGATAGGGAAGCAATGTGGAATGTGATGAGGTTATATGGAGTTGGTGGAAGGTTGTTGCAAGCAGTGAAAAGTTTCTACACAGGTAGTAAAGCATGTGTTAGAATAGGAAATGAGGTGAGCGATTGGTTTCCGGTGAGAGTGGGGCTGAGACAGGGATGTGTGATGTCGCCGTGGTTGTTTAACTTGTATGTTGATGGAGTGGTGAGAGAGGTGAATGCTAGAGTGCTTGGACGAGGATTAAAACTGGTAGGCGAGAATGATCATGAATGGGAGGTAAATCAGTTGTTGTTTGCGGATGATACTGTACTGGTAGCAGACACAGAAGAGAAGCTTGACCGACTAGTGACAGAATTTGGAAGGGTGTGTGAGAGAAGGAAGTTGAGAGTTAATGTGGGTAAGAGTAAGGTTATGAGATGTACGAGAAGGGAAGGTGGTGCAAGGTTGAATGTCATGTTGAATGGAGAGTTACTTGAGGAGGTGGATCAGTTTAAGTACTTGGGGTCTGTTGTTGCAGCAAATGGTGGAGTGGAAGCAGATGTACGTCAGAGAGTGAATGAAGGTTGCAAAGTGTTGGGGGCAGTTAAGGGAGTAGTAAAAAATAGAGGATTAGGCATGAATGTAAAGAGAGTTCTATATGAGAAAGTGATTGTACCAACTGTGATGTATGGATCGGAGTTGTGGGGAATGAAAGTGATGGAGAGACAGAAATTGAATGTGTTTGAGATGAAGTGTCTGAGGAGTATGGCTGGTGTATCTCGAGTAGATAGGGTTAGGAACGAAGTGGTGAGGGTGAGAACGGGTGTAAGAAATGAGTTAGCGGCTAGAGTGGAAATGAATGTGCTGAGGTGGTTTGGCCATGTTGAGAGAATGGAAAATGGCTGTCTGCTAAAGAAGGTGATGAATGCAAGAGTTGATGGGAGAAGTACAAGAGGAAGGCCAAGGTTTGGGTGGATGGATGGTGTGAAGAAAGCTCTGGGTGATAGGAGGATAGATGTGAGAGAGGCAAGAGAGCGTGCTAGAAATAGGAATGAATGGCGAGCGATTGTGACGCAGTTCCGGTAGGCCCTGCTGCTTCCTCCGGTGCCTTAGATGACCGCGGAGGTAGCAGCTGTAGGGGACTCAGCAGTATGAAGCTTCATCTGTGGTGGAAATGTGGGAGGTTGGGCTGTGGCACCCTAGCAGTACCAGCTGAACTCGGCTGAGTCCCTGGTTAGGCTGGAGGAACGTAGAGAGTAGAGGTCCCCTTTTTGTTTTGTTTCTTGTTGTTGTCGGCTACCCCCCAAAATTGGGGGAAGTGCCTTTGGTATATGTATGTATGTATATATTTATATATATATATATATATATATATATATATATATATATATATATATATATATATATATATATATATATATATATATATATACATACATACATACATATATATATATATATATATATATATATATATATATATATATATATATATATATATATATATATATATATATATATATATATATATATATATATATACATACATATATATATATATATATATATATATATATATATATATATATATATATATATATATATATATATATATATATATATATATATATATATATATACATACATATATATATATATATATATATATATATATATATATATATATATATATATGTATTGTCAGAATCTAATGTAACTAAAGCTCAGTGGTTCTTGATCTTAATGGAATGTGGTGACCATGCTACGAGTGGGATGAATAAGGGCCAAATTAAGTTTCTAGCCTCCGGATCGTTTATAAGCTCGGGAAAGTTGTCAGAAGAAAAAGCGTAGACAGGGATAGAAACGACTCTTGCTAGACACAAACCCTAGTTTAATGTGTTGGAAGCCCAGAGGTTAATTCCAAGGTTCACAGAAGAGTCCCCAGATGAGTTCTTCAAACATTTTGACACAGTCGCAGCAACGATGAAATGGCCAGAAGGTAAATAGTCTGTGTTATTGTAGATTGTGCTCTTTTGGAATGGCCGCAGTGCTTACTTATCCTTATCCCAGGACCAGAGGCTGGAGTATCAACAAGTGAAGAGGAGCGTGCAGCAAGTGTATCAGATGACCCCTGAATATTATAATGAAAGGTTCTGAAGTTGGGGGAATGACGAGAAAATTACTTTCCTGGATTACCCTTGTAAGGTACATTGATGTTTCAAGAGATGGAGAGAGGATGCTAACGTAAAGGAGATGGCTGATTTAGAATAACTGATAATACTAGAACGTTATCTACGAAGAATTCGTGAACACATTCGAACGTACTAGAGAGAGAGAGAGAAATTCGACTTCACAGAATGTGAAGACTAAGAAGCAATTGGGAAAGGACGGAGAGGAAAATGAACTAGCACCCGTTTACACGACGAACATGATGCCTTTAAACCATATTTTTATTAAGGTATGATAGCAACAATAGATGGGACTGAGTGAACCACGGAGGATATTGCGCGATACAGGTTGCAGCCATTGTGTGGTTATACGGGGAGTACATACTATGGTGGAACAGTCTCACAGAGAACTCAATTATTTTGAAGGGAATAGGAGGTGAGGAGGTCACCCCTATTTGCCGTTTAAAACTGTCATGCGAGTTGGTGTCAGTTAATTTTGACTTTGTGGTGAAGGATTATATGGCTGTCGAAGGAGTAGACTTCCTGCTGAGTAATGAGGTTGGTGGAGTGCCTTTCGTGCCTTGTCCCATTGTAACGGAGAAACCTTTGAAGTATAGTCCTATGACTGGACTCGAGAAGAACTACCCGTATCTGTTTTCTAGTGGTATGACGACTAGGACTATGAGGAAGGAAGTGACTGCCGAAAAAGAAAAAGAAATCGAAGGAGCGATGAACTTAGATTTGTTTTCCTAAGAAGAGGATTCCCTCGATAGTACGCAAAAGAAGTCCCGAGTGACCACAAGCGAAGAGGAATTAAAGACAAGTGGACAATAGGACAATGAAACAATGGATCTGGAAGAAATAAACTTGGAGGATTTGTTGGATTCCCGTGATTATACACAAAAAGGGAACTAAATATTAAGCCGGAGCTAAGAGGAACGACAGCTGGGCGAACAAGTGGAAGAAGAAGAAAAAGAAATTGAAGGAGGAATGAACTTGCAGGATTTGTTTTTGGAAGAAGTGAAATTCCTTGATGATATGCAAGAAGAAAACTCAAAAGTAAGTCCGAGGAAAAAGGAGATAAGTAGCCAAAAAAGAAATGGACTTGGAAGAATTCGAAAATTCAGCATTAAAAGTAGGACAAATGAGTAGGAAAAGGCTCATAAGATTGCAACGAATAGGATGAAACGTTAACCGAGTTATCTTACCGTGTGGTGGACAAGATGGACGCACAGCAGTCTCCGATCTGTTATTATCTTAATGATGGGTTGCATATGAGAAAGCATAGACCCACCGATATCCTTGGGGATGCCGAAGCGGGATATATCGGCAGATGATAATTCCCGCACCGTTAGGAAGACAGATGAACGTGATATGTCACGAAACGGAACATATGAGGATAAGGAAGACGACAAAGAAGATAATGCAACACTTTTTTGCCTGGCACTCTTAAGAACGTAAACCAGTTTTGCCGTGCATGTCACGTATGTCAAACGGCTGAAATCAAAACACTCTTGCTGAACAGTTATACTTATTGAAATTAGACCCAAATAATATTTTAACCAAGCTGGTTTCATATCTCCTGATATGTCTGTTATTATTTTATGAAAGTTAGCAACAGGAATTTCTTAGTATACATGGAAAAAAGGGAATGTTGCACCATTGGGTGAATGAGTTTGTGGTAGCAGATTGAAGTGGATCCCTTGGAAACATGGCAACTTCCATGTTTCCAGCAGGTCTTGAGGCCATAGGGTAAATTGACCTACCTGATGCAAGTAACCATAGAACACTCCATGTCATCAGCAACCTGTATGAAAAGAAAATCAAATGAGAAATGCATCATTAAAATATCATAGCTTCTTGAAATTAGGAAAAATAACAACTTTTTATTAATCATATCCTACATAAGCCTGCACATAAAGTGGCTAAATCTAAAATTTAATAAAAAAACATGCCAACGAGCTCAGACATCTGGAATTATTCATGAGGGAAAACATAGTTAAAATGTGGTAAGAATATGGAGGGAAGGATAACATCAAAGGAACATTAGTAAATCCACAGTAGGTCTATCAGAACAGATTAAGAAGGTAAGTT
>NC_090731.1:99293260-99297432 GCF_036898095.1 Palaemon carinicauda | reverse complement strand
AATATCACATTAGGTTGTGCCCAAAAATAAATAGAAGAAAGACAGATGAGTACGGAATATGCAATGGAAAATTAAATATCATCGGAAGGAGAAAGGATTAATTAGGTGCAATAATCTAATTATTGAGGAACTATGAACTCTAATACAAGGTATAATGAATTGGAGTTTAATGAAAGATTGAAAAAATTCAAGTTGTCAACGGCTAGGTTAAGTAGAATTTGGAAAATAACTCTCCTGAAGTTACATAAAAAAATCAGGCTATATATAAGTTTAATAAGAGTGGTGTTACTGTATGGACATGAGTCGTGGTATGACGATTCAACCTTATCCAAAATATTTGTATCGCCCATGTATCACACACGCTCGTACATTAAAGATATTTCTGTTTTTTGTATATTGTCGTCATTGCTCTCCCCTTGCACTGATAACCTGTTATTGCTTGTAAGTGCTTGTATTAATCTGTTTGAATTTTGGCACTTTATTTCGGTGAAACTGTTGTTAAAAAAGCTTGCTGTCTGTTGAAATATAGTTAGCTGCATTTACGCCGTCTTTCACTTATCAGCTAACTGCCGCTCGCACACTGGTCACCAGTGGAGTGACCAACTCCCTCCCACCTTTCCCCTCACTGCTGTGTCTTATTGTTTGATGATGCCACCTTCCAATACTGACTCTAGTATAAATGCCACTTCGCAGAAAATAACGTTCTTCCTCAACAGAAAGCATTTGCATGGTTACAGCTTGCTGAGTTCCTAAGAAGATTACATTCTCACGGCCATTCCCGAGGACACTTTCCCGGAAATGTCCGATTGGATGTGCGAGAAAGCAAGCGCGCCAATAATGTATGATGGCGTCAAATTATATCTCATGGAGCATACTCACCATCACTGATCACCCGCATAGCAAAACATTTTTAGCCCTCTCAACAACCGTCGGGTGACGAAAAGGCTTTGCTGGCCCTCAGAGTAATGATTGGTTTTGCTCCCTTGTAACTTGCATATGCCACCCCTAACTTACACCCCAACTAAAGACCTCCCCAACAACTTACTGATGACCATCGGCAGCAATTATGCTACTACCACTCCAAATTCGAGGCTGCTGGAAAGATATGTGTAAGTAGGCCATCGCTTGCGGCGGTGACCTCTCATGCTACTATTCTTTTCTATTTACATGACGCAGGTACGGGCGTGCGGTTTTTGGTAGACACGGATGCTTGTCGTTCTCTTTTACCAAGACCACTCTCCAGGACACGACATAGTCTGTCTAAGTCAGCTGATATCCGCCTGGTAGCTGACAAACCATCAGCGATACCTGACCATGGTTAGGAAACCCTTTCTTCGTTGTTTAATAGCGCAAAATATATTTAGAAGCTTCTCGTCGCTGACGTCACACAGTCAATCCTCGGTGCGAAATTTCCCCTCACACTTCCACCTCCTCGTCAATGTAGCTCACCGATGGTTAGTCAATGCGAATTCATAATTTTTGGCGCCTCTCTAACTTTTCTCCTCCAACCTCACTCTTCATATCACCGCACTCACGGATTCCTACACCCACCTCCTTACATCATACCCGGGAGGTTTCCATCCAGAAATGTGTGAAATGGCACGGTTCCTGTGAAACACGGCATTTATCACTATATCAAGAAAACAGAGCTCCCAGTGTTTGCCAGATTCAGACAACTGGCACCAGATCGTTTGACAATTGCTAAAAGAATGTTTGCTCAAATGGTTGAAATGGGCTTTTGCAGAAAAACTTCAAGCCAATGGTCGTTACCCTTACACATTATCCTGAGGAAAGATGGCTCTCTGCATCCATTTGGGGAGTACAGGTGCAGGAATATGCCCACATCAACCGGATCAATAACCCCTCCCCAACTTTGCTCGACATCCTGAAATGGTATTATCAGGTTCCTATGAACCCAGAAGAAAGCCCCAAGACTGCTATCTCCACTCTCTTTGGTACATACACCATCAATTACTCCTGATTTTCCTTCGTAATGCTGCGGCCACTTTTAGGCCTCTCATGGACAGCATCTTAGGTGACCTCCCACACATATGTATGTTATGTGGATGGCATACTTGTATTCTCTTCCTCCAAAGAGGAACAGCTCTGACACCTACCAGATCATACTCAACCGCTTACAACAGAACGACCTTGTAGTCAGGTACAACAGGTGTACCTTTGGTCCCAACGAAGTATCGTTTTAAGGGCACTGCATCAATCATAAAGGAGTCCACCCCCTCACTGAGAAGGTAACAGCCATTCAAAACTTTCCCACACCCTCGACCATCTAAGAACTTTAAGAATTCTTGGGCTTGAACAACTATTATCAGCCTTTCCTGCCAGTCATTGCCATCACTCTTGCTCCCCTTTATGCCTCTCAAGAGCAAACCGAATACCTTTTCCCATAGCCGACAAGTTATTGATTTCATTCATGGCCTTTCACATCCCAAATGCTGTTCTACTGCACAGCTACTGAAGAAAAATTCATTTAGCATGGTATTATTAAAGATGCTAAGGACTGGGTCGGTGCCTGTACTTTCTGCCAAACCTCAAAAGTACATCGACACACTGATTCAAGAGTGAGAACCTTTCCCTAACCTTAGCGGTACTCTTCCCATATTCACATTGATGTTTTATGTCCCCTACTCACATTACAAGAACATCGTTACCTTTATACCATCATCAACTGCTCCACTCGTTGGCTTGAAGCCATTCCCATGGAAACTGCAACCTCCGGCTCGTATACATCCGCCCTACTCTTAGGATGGATAGTGAATTTTGGTATCTCTGAGCATACTACTTCCGATAGGGGTATCACTTTTATCTCTCAGTTGTGGACATAATTAGTGAATTTCCTAGGTATCACTCTTCATCGGACAACAGTATACAACCCTGCTCCCAACAAATGGGCAAACTTTTTCACCATCCCCTCAAAGCAGCTTTGATGTTATACTGCATGGACTCCAACTGTTTTACCCAGCTTCCTTGGGTCCTTCTGGAGCTAAAGACCACTCCTAAAGATGCCCTGGATGTCTTGGCACCAGATATTTGATATGGTAAATTTTTCGTCGTCCCTGCCTAATATTTTTCAATGCAATTTCCTACGGAAGTTTGAGGGAAAATTTACTACATACGGCAGACTTACAAGCCCCCAGAAAAGCAACTCATCTTGAGAGATCTGCACTCGGCAACACATGTTTTCCTGCACAACAATACTAGCAACCTGCCCTTAACGTACCCTTACACAGGTCCTTTCCTTTTGATCTGTTGAAAGCCGAAAAGATTCCTCCTCAATATGCGTGAAAGTAGACTTGGTCTTCATTGATCACATAAAACCTGCACAACTCTTGCCAGATGACCTGCCTAGAGTTCATCTCTTGAAAGTAGGGGTCTCAATTTTACATGAAGTTTTTTTTTTTTTTTTTTTTTTTTTTTTTTTTTTGACTGGGCGAGCCATGGACCAAATGTGTAACACACACGCTCAAACATTAATGGCATTTCCGTTTTTTGTATATTGTCTTTATCACTCTCCCCTCTCACTGAAAATCATCTATTGCCTCTATGTGTTTTATCGATCTGTTTGAATTTTTGTGACCTTCTTTCACTGAAACTGTTATTATAAAGGTCTCTGTCTGTTGAAATAAAGATAGTTCCATTCACGCTGGCTCTCAGTTATCCTCTAAGTGCCGGTTTACACAGATTTTGTAGATTTCAGAGCAAAAAAATGTCAGGACACGAATAGATAAATGTTTGCACATTTAGACGTGTTTTTCATATTCAAATAAGCCATATATTTTTCATATATTTATGTCAGGATTCTCTTAACGCCCTCGGGATCAGAGCCCCTTGCGAAATCTCACAAGGACAAGAGCTTGTGACCGGCCGGGAGTCGAACCTGGTCTGGCAAACTAGTATAGACAGTGACTTAACACCTGGCCACGAAAAAAGATAAAAGTCAATGACAATTATACTGTACTTATACCTGTTGAATTGAATTTTTTTGTGCTTAGAATTGAAATCAACCCATCTCCACCATCATAGCTAATTGTTAGTTTGTGACGTGGCATTCGATTAATGATAAATATTTGTACATTTAGACGTGTTTTTCATATTCAAAAAAGCCACATATTTTTTTATACAATAATGTCTAAATTCTCTTGTTTAAATGTGCA